>NC_056743.1:645129981-645427481 GCF_019279795.1 Protopterus annectens
CAGAATTAAACTTAGCAAGGCCTTAGCATGTCTAGACAATTCAGTTCCTGTATCCCAGCTCAAATTAATCATTTCCTTAGTTACAACCATTTGATTCCCCCAATATTTCTGTCAGAGTGTTCTGTAGGAATTTTTTTTAATCTGCCAACTCATTACACTCCCAAAATATATGTTTGCAGTTACCGCTTTCTTTCGCATCACACCTCCAATATTTGCCATCCCTGAGGAATAAAATATTTGGAGTCTGCTTGGGCTATACAAATGTATATGCAAACACTCCTAAGTAAAAAAATCACAAAATCCTCTAGACTTTTTTGCATAGTTGGGAGCCGTACATTGTTTCTCCCATTATTTCATTTTGAATTTCTTATCCAGTTTTTATTCCCAATCTTTTCCAGCCTCCTCTGATTGATTCCAATACTTACTGTGCAATATTTTATATGCCATACTAATTATCCCTTTTTAACAGCAGCTTCTGTTCTAGACTCAAGTTAAAATTCTACAAGAGCAGGTCTCTCACTTAGGATTCCTGAACACCTTTCTCTTTGTCTATAATCCGATATCAAATCCCGAAAGGGAAGGGAGTTTATAGCCTGCTGTCCAAATGTCTTCTTGGTCTCTTCCTATTATATTAACTTTCCCTCTCAAGTTATTTGCTCCCAATACAATTGTTCCGTTGCCAGTTTTCTCCTATAAATTCCGGTCCTCTCTTGCCTATTCTCTGTATCCCTAATTGTAGTCATTCCTATCATCAAAATCTCTTTTCTCCATTCTGGTGTTGGCTTTCTCTGCATCAAGACCCACCAACAACAGTGGTATTTCCTTACATTCAGCTTCCCTCTGGATCATCAATGTTTTGTTAATGTTGTCAAATGTTTGCCTTCTCTCTGCAGAAACACATTGAACCATATCTATCAATTTTGGCAACACCTTTGCTATTGTTTTACCTATTATAGACATAAACACTTAATAATCATCATTTAAAACTGAAATGACCTATATGAAGCAGGGATGGATGGGTCTGTACTGTCTTTGGGTATTATAGCAACCACAGATTTCTTCAAGGATGTTGTTGCTTTCCCTCCTTTTAAAATACTGTTAAACAAAATCTTCCAGACCTTTATCACTTTCTTCCCTCCTAGCTTTCAAACTTCCACAGGAATACCATCTGTTCTTGGAGACTTTCCTGCAGATTGATTGCATATCACTGTTTTTACATTATCTCCTCCTATCTTAACTGTTAATTTCTGAGTCTCATCTAACCTTGGTATACTTAAGTCTTCCATAAATATTTCCATTTGTGCTCTTTCTTGATTTCCACGTGTCTCTGTTTTGTACAAATTTTCATACAATTTCTTGAATAACTATAATACCTCTACAGGATCACTTGTTATTTCTCTTGTTATAGGCTGCCTAAGTTTGGCAACAGCCCTTTCTACTTGATATTGACTAAGTTGTTGTGGTAAAAGTTTTTGAACTCTGGAGTTATTATCTTAAATCAGTTGCTTAACAGAAATCTTTCTAAACTCATGCACATATTATCCGGATACTCCCTTATATTCTCTTTAGCACTCTGCAGTTGTGCATCTTCTTGTTCTGTAAGATTACCCTTACATGCAATACTTTAACATTTGTCAGGCCCTCCAAATAATTCCTGTTACTTCCTAACCATATCTCTTTTTCTTTTATTCTACCATATTTTTTAAACTCTACTTTCATTTTATCCCACTTATTAGCTATAACTTCTGAAGAATTTCTATTTACCATAATAACTCTTGATTATTTCCCCTGCCAATTTCTTACATTTCTCTCTTTTTAACAGGTAGGTGGGGAAGTACCAGTGTCTCATTTTTACTTCATTACCCTGCATTTTTATCTTAGTTGTTATTGGCACATGATCTGAAATAATTATTGGATGTGTGTCAAAACTTTCAATTAAGTGCACATCTTCCTGCGAAATATAATTTCTGTTTAGTCTAGTCTAGTTATTATACTTTGGGAAATAATAAGTAAATTCTCTCTGAGCTCTTACTGCTGAATTCATGTCTTCCATACCAAATATTTTCATAAATTTCTTCAGAAAGCTACCCTCTTTTGTTATATTTTCCCAAGTACCCTAGATAACTCCTCACTGTTGCAAATCAAATTCCAGTCCTCACCTACAAATAATATTCCCTGCTAAAAGCTGATTATTTCTCCCAAAGCCTGTTTCATGGTAGCAGTTTTAGGTGGAATATAAATACATGCCAGCGTAATCCTCATCTCTTGCCAGTAACCCCTTGCTACCATAAATGTACCATAAATATCCTTTTCCCTCTTCTATCACTACTGGAGCTCCTCTACTAATTAGTACAAGTACTCCTCTTTTCCTTTGTCCCTGATACTCTGCTGAATATCCACACTGAAATATTTTCTTTATCAAAGTTACATGCTCACTTCTTTCCAAATATATATCCTGTAATATTCCTATTTATACTCTATATTGCTTAATACAATTCAATACTCTTTTTGAGACCATTCACATTCCAAAATAACATGGAAAGAGTAGTCATTATGTTAAGTTATTATTCCCACCTATTTTATATGGCAACTTTTTAAAAGTATATTTCCAGCTAATATGTCACATGTATCCATTACTGTTTTGCAGGTTGATCTCTTATACAGTTGTTTCATGTCATCTCCATTTGAACCTATGTCTTATTTTACAAGTCTTTATTTTAATGAAAACCTTCAAATAAATATCTCCAGAACACCCCCATAACATATTAATCTAAAAAAAAAAATATATACAAAACCATGTACATCTTCAAATAAAGAAGTTTAACCTCCTGACAGAAACAATTTTCCCAGATTGATAGCTACAACCATAGGCATTACCTAACCTAAAATTAAGGTCATCCATGCTAAGCTGCATATTACAGGCTTACACTAATTGTGCCCTGTTCTTATCTTTATTCCCCTCTCAGATTTGAAAAACAGTTTGCATCCTTTCAGAAAACACTTTTAGCCTTAAAAAAGTGGTCTGACTTTTATTGCCTGCTCCTGAAAACAGTTTGTCCCCATGGAAACATAAAAACAAAATGTACAGCTGCCCTCAGCTGCAGACTTCTCAATTCATACTAAACATTTATTTGCTAAACAAAGGCTTTTTGTTTCATTCACTGTTCTCATATCTATTTGCATAAACAAAAAAATGTTATTAGATTAGGCCAAGGGCCTTACTCCAGGCATTGTCCTATACAAAGGAAAGAATAAACAAATCAGCATACAATATCATCTGTGCACTTTTATAACTCATCCTCCACCTCAACAACCCAAGATTACAGCATAGTAACTTAAATATGCTTTTGTCCAGACTTTTTTCTTTTTCTACATTGTAATGCCTACATTTCTTAAAACTAAAAAAGAAGAAAAAAAAGAGTTACTTGTTTACATTAGTATCTTTATTACATACAAAAATAACTGAAAATGCTTTACTGTATAACATTTTCCCTTTCCCTCAGTGTCCTACCAAACATTAATGACATGAAGTGGTGTATACATTTTTCAGTCCCACAAAAGTCGAACCTTTCCACTTTTTCTTCTAAAACTATATTTTACAAATGTGAATGATGCTTTATAATCTCATATTTATTCACTAATTTCAAGGTTGCTGGTCTTCATCCATCTCTCAACCCCAGACTCTGGTTCAAGTCAAAGGTACTCCTGATTTTTCTAGTTAACTTTAGTACAGCAACTTGAATCTCACACCTGCCTCTCAGCATTCCCTTATTGCTGGAATAAATGTGTTTCTCTTATGCCTGGTGTACAGTGAATAATCATTTTCCACAAATATTCTACTTTCACTAATTTTTAATAATTTGCCCTTCTGCCACAGTTTTGTCAGGATCACATCTTTACTAATACAGGTCTTGACTGCTTTCTCATCTCATGGCCAGGTTTGGAGCATACACATGATGTGCCCTTTCAGTTAACAAATCCTGTTGTGGAATACTAGTCCAGTTGTTTATTTCTACTTTCATAAAATTAATACAGTCTCTTCCTTCCATTTTCTCTAGTAGAGTAGAAAAACTCACATTTTTCTTCTGTGCTCTGTCCTCTGACTCTTCCAGTTATTGAAACAGCTCTTCTTGAGCAGTCTCATACTTAGCCAGCCATTTCTTCATTTCAAACTCTTATTTTTTGCAGTTCTATCAGTTATTCTGAATGCATGCATATATGCATACAAATATTTGAAGCATGGGCATTAATTCCCCTCTAGCCTGCCAATATACCAAAACAATTGTTCCCATACATGTCCAGGCAGTTCTTAGTTTTAAACTAGTGCTTACTTTAATGTAATTTGGTAGTCTATTCGATGCATCAGCTGTTCTCTCAGAGAACCAGTAAGTACACTTCCCCTTCCTATAGAATCTTCTGCATAGGTTGTCTGATGATTCTCTACTACTTTTTGATAACCCCAAACATTCCAGGATGTAGTTGTCTCTAAATGCCCTATATACCCAAATAAGGTCTCCTGTTAAATATCTAAATGAGACACTGCACCAGTTAAGATATTTTAGTCTTTCATAATAACTTCAATTTTCACATCCATGGATGCCCTTGGCATATTTTCACTGTACTCTTATCAGTTTACTCATGCTTGTTTATAGCTTATTCCATTATTTTTCCATCCTTTAATTATTTGAGTTGATGTACTCCTTTAATGTTTAATTTATTTTAATCAGCTCCCAGCAAACTTGATTTGATTTTTCCTCTAGCTAACAGAAAGCCATGGCTTGCACTAAAGCTGGAGCTTGAACTACTTTTTGCTAAACAGCTGCAGGATTCTTCTCAGTCAGTGCTGTCTCTTCCCCTTTTGTAGTTGATTTTCTTTCAGGCTCTCTAAGTTTCTTTTTTTATGGCATCCAAGCAGTATACTTACTAGCCAGCAACTGAATTTACTAAAATTGGCAGAGTTCCTGGCCCTTATCTGTCATTTTTTTCACTGGGAGAGTTAAAATTAAGCTGTTGGTCAGTGTGCAGCCATCTTGGAAGTCCCCCAATTACAAACATTTTAATCAGTCAGTAATATACTTGAACAAACATGTAATGTACATTAACAATTATACATATATTTGTTAATTATATTACATTCATATGAAATAAAGGAAACTATTACAGTATAAAGGATACTTATGCATTCGTAGGTGGTGAACATTGAGCATTTGAACAGATGTATTAGACGGTTTGTCAAATAGATAATAGATCATATGATTAGTGCTTAGAAATTCAAAGAAATGGAGATAAGGGAAGGAACTAGGTAGGCCAGAAAATTTTAATATTATAGTTAAGAGGTGGGGCATAAAGCATATATATATATATATATATATATATATATATATGTGTGTAAATGTAAAATGTTTTGGTCAATGGTATATTTTTATTTCTTTTTTCAACCAGTGCATGAATTGTAACCTTAATAATTTATATATGTTGATCATATCTATTTTCTGCAGCCAATGAAGTAATTGTAGATCCTGAAACAGAAGTAACCTTTCAATGCAATGACGGTGGATCACTGCTGTACTGGACATGGCTACCAAAATATCCAAAGTGTGTTAAAACAATAATAAAATATAACCCAGGTATTATTACTAATAAGACTGATATAAAGATAATGCTGGAAGAATTTGAAGGCCGACTGCAAGCCAAGGAAGACACAGTTAATGGAAAAACAATTCTTGTTGTCCAGAAAGTGAGAATGAGTGACTCTGGTCTCTTTACTTGCACTGGGGACAACAGAAACATGACCAGCTTCACACTTCTGGTCAGAGATGGTGAGCTATTTCTTTCAATAGTCAATTTCATTGCCTTGATTTTTTTCCTTTTTTTTATAAAAAAACCCAGAAGATTGTAGAAGGCAAATCTATTTTATTTTGAACACACTAACCACGTATATCCCATTGGCCCCACAAATTCTACTTATGTGACTTGTTTCTGTTTTTGAGTGGGGCTGGGGATACTTTAATATGCTGTGTAGAAAAACAGAAAATGGAAAATATTTGATTTTTTTCTTGCCTTAAAAAGCAGTATAAATGAATACTGCTAGACTGTAGCATTTGCTTTAAACTTAGTTTTACATCTACTAGGAAGTAATTTAAATGAATTTGTGTACTATATTATTATATATTTATACTTGGAGAATAATATCCATTTTTTTTGCTGAACAAGGTGAAAGCCCTTCAGCTCATTTGTACCTAGGTCAGGGTAAGAGCCCAATAACCAAATCAGTCCCCTTAAAGGTGAGACTTGGGTGCTGAAAGCAGGTTATCATCTACATGGGGCACCTACACACCTCCACTTAACCCCACCATAGTGGCTCTGACAGCTGTCATAACCGATCCCTATGGAGGTATTTGTGTCCTCCTACACATGCAAAGCCCTTATGGCTTTTTGTAGTGTGGTCTCCACCCTGGCCTATATTGTTGCATGAAACACACCGCACCCTCCTGTAGGTGTCATCCTCACAGTAGACCAGACCATCCCCCTCCTCCCTGGATGGGTGAGATGGATGAGTCATCTTTGGACACTCACTCCCAGCCTCCTTGCCTGTCTCTTCTGGCCTCCCCATTCCACTAATCAAGCAAGCGTGGGGTACAGTTAGGGCTTTATCCATTTCATATAAATATGTGTGCGTGTGTGTGTGTGTGTGTGTGTGTGTGTGTGTGTGTGTGTGTGTGTGTGTGTGTGTGTGTGAGATACATCTTAACTGTACAGATTTTTGAAAAGTGTCTAGATTTTTGGTCTGTTCCTCAGAAAAATGTGTGGTTTTCTGGCAAATTTTTGAAGACTGAAGTCACTAAATAATAACAGACATTTGAGTTTCAGACTTTGAATCCTTTAGAGCATACATAATAATGCAAAACCTATTATTCTAGCAACTTTCTAAGTTTATAGGAGCAATATTTAAATTCTGTCCCTATTTTTGGCCTTTGTCCCCCCATTCTTTCTGGCTTTGTCCAGATTTCTTGTATTGAGAGGTTGAGAGGTGTGTGTGTGTGTGTGTGTGTGTGTGTGTGTGTGTGTGTGTGTGTGTGTGTGTGTCTGTGTGTGTGAGTGTATATGTATTTGTAATTTAATATATTTGTATATGTATGTATTCATATGGGTCTACTTCAAAAGACTGATAGAACAAAAGACTGACTCCCAAAAATACTGAAAGACCAAAAGAGTGACTCCCAAAATACTGAAAGACCAAAAGACTGAATCCCAAAATACTGAAAATGTACCCCTTCTCTACTGTTGTGCGATCTTGAAGTTGGTATATATAATTATTTATTTATTATTATTTTACTGGCATTTGTTTTCAGGGAAAGTCCACTGGGCCAAAAGAGTCCATTTTCAGTGGAGTCCGGGGAGAAAAGCTCCACAAAAAATAGTTAGTATAATAGTACATAAGATTCTGATATAAACAGTATTATACAAACTGTATTATACAAAAACATGAAAGCATTATACAAAATCAGAATGATGCAGTTCAGAGATGCATACAACAAAGTAAACATATTTTTGTACATTTCAAGGTACTATTGTGGTAAAAGCAGTCTTGTAGAAATATTTATAAGGTGCTCTAAGAGTATCAGTCAGCGCAACAGTGCAAGGCAGTGTGCAAATGAATTAATACTTGTTAGTGAGGCATAGGTAGATGGTGAGATGCATATCAGTAACTTATATGTGATCTAATGAGTGCTAAAGGAAGATGAACAGGCGAAGATGTCAATTAAGGTGAGTATTATTTAGGGTGTGGGGAAATCAGGCTATGGATGGATGAGAATTGTGACATCTGCCTAGCCAAAGGGTAGAGAAGTGCTGCTGCAGAGATTTTGGAGGAGGAAATATTGCTAGAGGTTCTGATAGCAGTTGGGAGAGAGTTCCATAGCTTGGCAACAGTGAAGGAATAAAGCATGCCACCAGTTGAGAGTTTTGGCTTGTCTACTTGCAGGAGAAGTTGATTTTCAGATCTGAGCGGCCTGTTTGGTTGATAGTAAGTTAAAACTGAAGAAAGGGCTGGGCAGTCTGAAGGTCTGTAAATTACTTTGTGCGCTTCATTCTCAATGCAGGAAACAGTTGCACATATAGACAGAGAAAAATAATAAAATATCACAGTAGAAATTTAGTAAGTAGCAATTAGTAAGTAAAGTAGGACAGCAGTGACCCATACCCATCCCAGAACAGGAGACAATAAAGGCAAGGAACAATATGAACCTAATATTGTCAAAGTAAAATTGAAAACAATAGCAGCATATGTATGATTAGACTGAATTATTGCACAATTTGTATATTGCAATTTACAGTCCTTCAGTGTGTAGGTGAGCTACTGTAGTATTGCACTTGGTTATTGCACATCCATAAAATGAGCCCCTTGATAGGCTAGTTATGTAACAGAAGTCATGGTTCATTTTTCCCAAGAGTTCAACAGTCTAACGGAGAGGGGAAAGAAACTGTTATTTAGTCTGGTGGTCTTACAATGCAGGCTTCTGTATCTCCTGCCTGAGGAGAGGTGAGTGTACAGACCATTGGCAGGATGCATTAGATCACTGAAAATCTTTCTGGCCCTGTCGATGCACCGGCATTTGTGTAGATCTTCCAGAGGTGTAAGGCAGGTGTCAATGATTCTTTCTGCCGATCTTGCAACTCTCTTGAGAGCCTTCCAATCCTGATTGTTACAGCTCCCATACCAGACTGTAATGCCGTTGGTCAGGACACTTTCAATGGTGCCCCTATAAAAGGTCTGAAGTATGGAGCTTGGTAATTTTCCCTTCCTAAGTTTCCTTAGAAAGTGCAAGCATTGCTGAGCTTTTTGGACTGTACTGGATACATGGACTGACCAGAATAAGTTATCTGTGATAAGAACACCCAAAAACTTTGTACTCTTGATCCTTTCCACTGTCATCCCTTTCATCTATAGAGGATTGTGTGGTACTAGAGATCTTCTGAAATCAACAATCATCTCCTTTGTCTTGCTGACATTCAGTGCTAGATTGTTGTCACAGAATACCAGTAGTTGATCAATCTTGTTTCTGTAGGTCTCCTCTTCTCCATCTTTGAGCAGGCCTATAACAGTGCTTTCATCCATGAATTTGATGATCCTACTCATCTCATGTCTGGCCATGCAATCATCTGTCAGCAGAGTGAAAAGGAGAGGGCTTAAGACACACTCCTGTGGTACTTCTGTGTTCAGGATGATACTTCTGGAGCTGTTGTCTCTCACACAAACCTTTTGAGGCTTTTCAGTAAGGAAGCTCAGCATCCAATTGCATAAATGAGAGTCTAGGACTCAAGCCTAGTTTTTAGGGAGGCCTGGATATTGGTAAGGAGGGGAGCAAATACAAGAGAGAAGGTAGGAGAAAGGTTAAGGCCAGAGTTCATTTAGTAAAGCAGTTAAGAAAGTGTTTAATTTTGACAAAGGATAGCTAGTTTTTGTTGTATTTTTTTTTTATATTATTGTGACTATGGAAGTCAAATGTCAGGTTTTCATCTAGAAAAATGCCTAATAATTTAGTGTGGGAAACAATCTCTATAGTGGTTTGTTTTGAATAAGAATGGTGAAATCTGACTTGTTTACAGAGAGCTTTTTCTTGGGAGTAAATAGTAGCAGTTTGGTTTTGTTGGGGTTTAGGGATAGCTAATTATTGGCCATCCACATTTCAGTAGCAGTAATAGTATTCTGAGTTATTTGCAGAAGTTCTGTTGTTGATTATGCAGAGCAGATAATAGTTGAATCATCTGCATATTGTACAACAGATCCATTTTTTAAGAGTGGAATGAAAGTCATTTATAAAAATACTGAAAAGAAAGAGTCCTATGATGGAGCCCTGAGGAACACCTGTAGGAGACTCAAGAAATGGTGAGAAGGTGTTGAGCCAGTTAGTTGATTGTAGTCTGTTTTTAGATAGTTAGCAAAGCATTTTAGATTGGGGAGAATACCTAGATTGGAGAGTTTACTGAGGAGTAGAGGGTGGGAGACCGTATTGAAAGCTTCTGAGAGGTCGAAAAAGAGTGAGAATACAATTTTGCCAGAGTTTCTAGCTTGACTGTGTCCATAAATGAGATAAGAGTGGTAGTTGTGCTGTGATCTGGTCTAAAGCCATGTTGACTTGGAGAGAGGCGTTGGTTTAGGAATAGATAGTTTAGAAACTGATAATGGATAAATTTTTCCAGGATTTTAGAGAGGGGGGAGAGAATAGCAATGGGTCGGAAATTAGAGATATCTATATTATTACCACCTTTGTGGACAGGAGGAATAAATGCTTTTTTCCTCAATAATGGGAACATGGGACTCTTGGAGGGATCTACTGAGAAGTATGCTGATGGGATAGGCAATTGATCTAGCTGATAGTTGGTGGTACCCTGGGGGTAAGTTGTCAGGGGCACAGGACCCAGGCTTCAGTTTTAGGAGATGTTTAGTTACCATAGTGATAGGTATGGGGAAGAAAGAAAAGGTGGTTGGGGAGGGGGTTGCGGTATCCTGTAGAGGAGGAGCTAGTGGATGAGAGTTATTGTTAGAGTTACTTTGAGGAAAGGGAGAGGTGAGTTTTGCTATTGTGTCGTTGAAGTGTGAGTTGAAGTGAGTGGCTATTTCACTGAGTGTTTTCTCGGGAATGGGCAGGGGTTGTTTTTGGTACCGCTGTTAATTAGAATTGAGATGGAGTTACTGAATTTCTTTGCATTTGATTTGTGATTTTTTTGGAGGCTTAGATAATATTCTTTTCTGTCATTAATGATTAGGTGCTTTGCCTTATTATGAGCTGTCTAAATTTTAGAAGATCTGTAAGATTCTTTCACTTTTAGCATTTTTTTCCATACTTTCTCTCTGGCAGTCATGATTTGTTTCGTGGCTATGGAGAGCCACATAGTATGATTAGTTTTTACTCTTTTTTTGTCTTACTGGGGCTAGTTTGTTTAAGGTGTTGAGGAATGTGGAGTTAAAGAACTCAACAGCCTTATCAAGGGGCAAGAATTTTAAAGTATTCCAATTAATTCTTCTCAGAGTTTCCTTAAGAGTTGTAGGATTGAAGTTGCTTAGAATTCTAATTTGTTTGTAATGGTGTTGGGAAGGTATTGGGTTGGTTTTACATACTACAATTAGCAGGTGGTGTGGGGGCGCAGGTCCCCACATGAGTGGTGAAAGGGCACTTGCCCCCTGCATTAAACATGCATTCAGTATTTTGAGTTTTCAGTATTTTGTGATTCAGTCTTTTGGGAGTCGGTCTTTTGGTCAATCAGACTTCTGAAGTAGACCCATCTATATATACACATATATACATGTAAGTGAAGTAAGCCCACTAGATACAACTGCCTCCATTATCACACAGTTTTTAAGTGACTTTCACAGACTCATGCAGTATGAAAATGGAGACTAACGGATCTAAACCTTCCATTTCATCACACAGAACTAAGTCTGTGTGACGAAACTCATTTGTTGGCCTTATATATAACCTTATCCCAAGTGCTAGATAATGATGGGAGCCTGTTGTCATGTGAAAAATTACTTTGTATATCTCCACTCATTTACAATAAAAGTAGTAGAATATTCATATAAATGAAGCATCACCCATTTTGTGGAGGTCTACACACTGAACAACGTTTATCTTCACATTACCCTGTTATATTGTTTTGTATTAAATAATTCTAATTAATTCACAATAAAGGAAAAAAGGATTTCTTTTCTCAAATTAAATGAAGATAAAAATATCTAATCTATGTAGATTTTTATGCTGAATAATATCACATTACAGTACAGTAATAAGTGAATAAGTGTTTTAGTTTTTAAGTTGTTTGAATATGGTGAATGTAAATATGAATACAGTGGGTATTGCTGCTGTAACTGCAAGTATTTAAATGAGCTTTATTTAGAATTATTTATTTATTTATACAATTTGGAAACTAGGATAGAGCACTGACCCCACAAGACCAATTCATATATATATATATATATATATATATATATATATATATATATATATATATATATATATATATATATATATATATATATATATATATATATATATATATATATATATATATAGATATATGTCTACACTGAATTAACAAAATTACGTTTCTTCAAAATGTTATTCCTCGACCCCATTTTTCTGAAAGTGCATTTATCTGAAATTGCCCTTTCATGCAAAACTGGATCAATGAAACACCCCCTCCCCCACAAAAAAAACAAAAAAAAACAAAACAACAGTAAACACATTTACTCAATGGGCCATGCCCCCCTGTATTCCCACTACTTATATATTCTAATACATACACAACTATCTATGCACTAACCTTAACCCAAACCCAAACCCTAACCCTAAGGTCCATCACTATCGCACACTCACCTAACCCACGCCCTAACACTAACCCACTTAACCCACCCCTAACCCTAAAGTCTGTCACTACTGCACACTTACCTTACCCACACCCTAACCCTGACCCGTCCCTAACCCTAAAGTCTGTCAGTATCGCACACTTACCTTAACATGTCGGTGTTCTCAGCGTTGGGCTTTTAAACTGTCAGTCATCTCAGTTGTCGATCTTCCAGTCTCGGTGTTCGCTTCGTTGGTGTTTTGTGTGTCGGTGTTTTAAAGTAGACCCCCCCCCCCCACACACACACACACACACATAAATATATATATTCCCCCTTTGGCTGACATCTGTGTAGTCGACAAAATTTAGTCAACTACACAGGTGGCTGACAAGTATGTGAGATCAACAATCCCTGGGCAGGGGAAAATTCCCTTTCCTCTGGATTGTGCAGTCTTAGAGTTAGTATATATAAATATAACTAGCATGGATATGAGGGTCGCAGTTTTTTTCTAACATTATTTTGCATGCACTGAGATTTTTGCTCAATGCCTATGTAGTTCCATGTTGATGTTTGCAAAGTTGACCTTTTGTGAACATCAATATTTAGGTCATTAGTTCTTTTTCAGTAGATTTATATATGTATATTGCATAAAGATGTATAACAGTTCTTTGCTTAGCTATGAATACTGTGAAGATGCAATAAAGCAGCGTACCATATGAGGTCAAAAATAATATACGTTATAGAGCTAGATATACATAGCTGGGCAAGATGCACATGCTGACTGTAGCCTCAAGGTACCTAGAAAGGAAACATTGCATAGAGGACTCATGGAAATAGATCAGGCTGCACCAGATGTGTCCTTGTTAAAGAAGGGCAGTATTGACCAAACTGATCACCCTAGGAGACCGGGGAACTCTTGCCTCCACCACAGCAGTGACCCCACCTCAACAGATTACTCTTAAGAAATCAGATCCTGATGACAGAGATACAAGAATGTCCTCAGTGTCTGTGAGCTGCCTAGTAAGTTGCACACCTCCACTTTTGATGTTCCATGCTGCATTGATATCCTGTGCCTTTTTATAAGTGTGGTCAATCATGTCAGTGACCCTCTGGTGGTACTGCAGGAGAGGACTCTCTACCACAAGTTCAAGGACCATAATTATGGTCAACAACTTACAAAATAAATATTGACTCCAAAAGAAATGTTTTTTTTCAGGGATGCTTCTCCACCTGACATGGCAGCTTATGACTCCACACCTCTACTACTTACATATACTTATTAAAAGTTGCTGTACCTCAAAATAGAAGAAATACCCCAAGATACTGTAACCTCATACTTACTGTGAGTTCCCCATGTTCACTTACAGAATCCCACTGTTCTGGAGATCAGAGTTACAGCCCTTGGAATATTAGCAGACTCCCCAGAAACGTTGTACAATGACCCCTGACCCCTTGGAATATTAGCAGGCTCCCCAGAAACGTTGTACAATGACCCCTGACCCCTTGGAATATTAGCAGGTTCCCCAGAAACATTGTACAATGACCCCTGACCCCTTGGAATATTAGCAGGTTCCCCAGAAACATTGTACAATGACCCCTGACTACACTAACCTGCTTCAGTAAGCTCTTCCATGACTTGTCATGCTTCTGCCAGGTGGTACCTCCTTGCTCACTAAAGTGAGACCATGTTTGCAAGACTACATTTTCTGCACCACCAAACTGTCCCTGCTGATGACATTGCCTGTCACTTGACATTGGTATGTATAACAGACATACATCACACCGTAGTATCTGATAATATGTGTACAAAAGAATAAAGTCAGACTGAGACTTCATATCCTTTATTATGCACAATTTCAAATATTTTGCTAACTGAAAAACATAGGTACATGT
Organism: Protopterus annectens; assembly: GCF_019279795.1. NCBI lineage: Eukaryota > Metazoa > Chordata > Ceratodontiformes > Protopteridae > Protopterus > Protopterus annectens. The sequence continues at coordinate 645,144,221 of NC_056743.1, forward strand.
ACTGATACCTTCAGTAAAATGAGTCATAGGATTCATAGGAATTCAAGGCAAAGTGAGTGCTGTGCCCTTTGCCTTTTCAGTTCCCACCTTTAGGTTGTAACTCCTTTCTCTAGGAGGGTTAGGCCAGTCAGACCAGGAGTGATTTGTGGGTGCCCATCCAATCATCTAGATCTCATTTGAAGAATGGTACTGTATCACACTGCTTAATCTGCAAGGACAGTCTGTTCCAGAGGTGCAGATTTGGGGAGATACTACATGATAAATCTCTCCACTGCATTTTATTCCTCATCTAGTGATTATTTAGGTCCCCGGTACTGGTTTTTGATAATGTATTAGACTTGCAGAGATAAAACAGTTCCATAACAATAAGTGGGTTTCTAATGGCACTGAAGGCAAGTCAGATCTTTTCTCAAGAATCTGTAAGATCATGAGTAAAGGGACATTGCTTCCAGTCTCTTGTGATAGCTTGGGGTCTTTAAGCCCAAAGTATTCTTAATTAGGAACCTCTGGGGACTTTCTAGTTGTTTGATATGTCTGATGAGATACTTCCTAAAAGGACATTGTACCCAGTATTGGCCTAATCAATGCTGAGTACAAGGGAATAATTACCTAGTTAGATCTGGATGATAATCCCTTGGCAGCTAGCTGCACTAAGTAGAAAGAGTGTCTGACGACTGTTGTTACATGATGATTGAAAGAGAGGAAAAAAACTATTAACCCATGATCCAAGCTCTGTAACAACATTTTCATTTTGAAGTGGGGTATTGTCTATGTTGTATGTTGAGGTGAGGGGTTGTCTATAAAATGTGACAATATTGCACTCTTTTGCATTTAATTTGATCCCAATTTTGGTATATTAGTTATTTAAGTGTACGTTTTTGTTAAAGGGTTAGGGTCTCAGAGGGAAACTTGACAATAAATCCCAGTTTGCAGTAATCTACAACATTAGTTAGTCAGAGGTCTTAGTTTTTAGTCTGGACAAGGAAATGCCATAAAGGAGACAACACACCACTGAGCCCTCAGGGACATGATTTGTCGCCTTCATACTTTTTGATGAGGCACCTGCCACTCACGCTGACTGGGTTCTGTCTTTTAGTGAGTTTGCTATCCACATTACCACATAGGGATCTATTTTTGAAGTGTTAAGCTTTCTTACAGTGACAACATGGGGTACGGCATTGAACACATTGGCCAGGTGAAGATATGCAGTGTGAACTGTTGACAGCCTGTGTAACCCTCTCTAAGACATTAATCAAATTCATTAGGCACTATCATCCCTTGAAAAAGGAAAACTACTTCATGTCAAGTCTAATGAGAGTTTTGATATCACAGCTTGTTATTATTATCAGTTATAATACATTCTTGAAACTGATAAGGCTGTATGTCGATAATTCCAAGGGTTGGTGATAGAGCCTCCTGTGTGGAGTGAGATCACCACTGTGCTGTGCTGGATTTCAAGGACAAAATGTATAGCTAACCTTATGTTAAACAGTTTGAGGAGTGGCTGTGGCACTGCTTGAGTGTGCTTAACAGTGATTATTAAACAAGCAGGATCATGGGATAGGTACTAATACTGTAACAAGCAGGATCATGGGATATGTACTAATATTGTTAAGAAGCAGGATCGTGGGATAGGTACTAATATTGTTAACAAGTGGGATCATGGGATAGGTACTAATACTGTAACAAGCAGGATCATGGGATATGTACTAATATTGTTAAGAAGCAGGATCGTGGGATAGGTACTAATATTGTTAACAAGTGAGATCATGGGATAGGTACTAATACTGTAACAAGCAGGATCATGGAAAAGGTACTAATATTAAGAAGCAGGATCATGGGATAGGTACAAATATTGTTAACGAGTGGGATCATGGGATAGGTACTAATACTGTAACAAGCAGGATCATGGGATATGTACTAATATTGTTAAGAAGCAGGATTGTGGGATAGGTACTAATATTGTTAACAAGTGGGATCATGGGATAGGTACTAATACTGTAACAAGCAGGATCATGGGATATGTACTAATATTGTTAAGAAGCAGGATCGTGGGATAGGTACTAATATTGTTAACAAGTGGGATCATGGGATAGGTACTAATACTGTAACAAGCAGGATCATGGGATATGTACTAATATTGTTAAGAAGCAGGATCGTGGGATAGGTACTAATATTGTTAACAAGTGAGATCATGGGATAGGTACTAATACTGTAACAAGCAGGATCATGGGATATGTACTAATATTGTTAAGAAGCAGGAGCATGGGATAGGTACTAATATTGTTAACGAGTGGGATCATGGGATAGGTACTAATACTGTAACAAGCAGGATCATGGAAAAGGTACTAATATTAAGAAGCAGGATCATGGGATAGGTACAAATATTGTTAACGAGTGGGATCATGGGATAGGTACTAATACTATAACAAGCAGGATCATGGGATATGTACTAATATTGTTAAGAAGCAGGATCGTGGGATAGGTACTAATATTGTTAACAAGTGGGATCATGGGATAGGTACTAATACTGTAACAAGCAGGATCATGGGATATGTACTAATATTGTTATGAAGTAGGAGCATGGAATAGGTACTAATATTGTACATTACAGTATAGCGTAAGCCTAACATGCTAACATAAATCGTACAGTGTGATCTTAAACAAACTAATCATATCAGAGCAGCAGGATGCCCACAGTAATAGCATTGTAGGATAATGCTTAATGTAGTTAGGGAGACAACAAAGGCCTCTATGAAAACAGAACCAAATATTAGCTTCCAAACAAACACATTAATACTAGTCTAACATGGATGGTGTCATTTTTTTATTTACTTATTTTTTTTTACTGAGTTGCCTTGTCCGCATTTAGTGAAGCTCCTCTGAATTCCATGTGTTTGAATTCCTTAATTAGTTAACTGCACTAACAAGGCACTCCAGAGCAGCCTATACTTATGCTCATTGTAAAGCTGCACAGATAAATGATAACTAATCCTGCAGTACTGACCTACATGTTACGTGCACCTAACAGTGCAGTTTATCAATGATTCAGTATGTTTCTCAGCTAGGTAGAGTCACTTGAAAACCTGCAGCCATTGTTATCAAACCCAGCAAGGGAAAGTACAGTTGCGTACACTTAACATAAATGTAGATGTTCGAGTGTATTCACTGTTGCAGTCATCACACTTGGGTTATCTGCCTGCAGTTAGCCCTCAGTCGGCCTGAATATCAGAGTCTTGGGATTTCTGCGTCGGATGCTGTTGCCTCTTCTATGATGTCAGATCGTCAGGGGTATAAAACATGCAGCTGACACCATTACATCAGTTTTTCTTGCCCCAGATTTCAGGAGCCCCCAAAATAGGAAGCAATTACGTGGTGTGGAACACCTCCAGTAAAATGTAAATACCATTGCCATAAGATATAGCCAAAAAGATGATAGGTGGAAAGAATAGAAAAGTCAGGGAGCCGGAGGGAGCGTAACCAGGACTGAAACAGTGAATACACTCGAACATCTACATTTATGGTAAGTGTACACAACTGTACTATGTTCTTCATGTTTCACTGTTGCAGTCATCACACTTGGGTTGATTCCCAAAGCTGAGGAAGGGTGGAGGCAGTCAAGAAGTATTGGGGCTGGCTAGCAGGACCTGTAAGACTGCTGTGGCAAATCCAGCTCTGGATTTAGAAAAAATAGGTAAATGGTAATGCTTGGTGAAGGTGTGTACAGAACTCCAGGTTGCAGCTTACAGGATGTCCCTGGTAGGGACTCCTCTGAGGAATGCTGTAGAGGTTGAGGTAGGCCTAGTGGAATGAGTTCTGATACCCTGTGGGGTAGGTTTTCCATGGTGTTTGTAGCAGAAATGGATGCAGTGTGCTATCCATTTGGAAATGGTTTGTTTTGAAATGGCCTTGCCCTCTGCCCCTGTAGCAAAGCTGACTAGCAGCTGGTCAGATTTTCTGAAAAGGTTTAGTTCTGTCAAGGTAGAACCTGAGCTGTCTGTGCACATCCAAGGAGTGCAAAATCCTTTCCCCTTTATTCTGAGGATTAGGAAAAAAGGTTGGTAAATGGATGGATTGGTTTAAAGCCACACTGGATACCACTTTGGGCATAAATTATGGGTTAGTCCTGAGGGAATTCCTGTCCCCATGTAAAATAATGAAGGGTTCCACAGCCATTAGTGCCTGTAACTGAGACACTCTTCTTGCTAAAGTGATGGCTAGAAGTAAGGCTGTTTTCCAAGAGAGGAATTTTAACTCTGCGGTAGCAGCAGGCTCAAAAGGGGGAAGCGTGAGCTTCTCTAGTACAAAGTTAAGGTCCCAGGCAGGGGTGGGAGCTCTCCTTGGGGGGCCTTAAATTGGTAGCTCCTCTCAGGAACTGTTTGTTGAGAGGGTGAGAAAATAGAGGTGGCTCAGTATTGTAGTGAGCTGAGATGGCAGAGCCATGAATTTTAATTGATGAGAAGGATAGGCCTTTGTGGAGTAGCTCTGCTAGGTAATCTAGGATTTGAGGTAAGGCGGGCACAGCTATGTCCTTTCCTTGAGACTGGCACCAAGAACAATATCTTTTCCACTTTTCTGAATAGGATTTCCTAGTACTAAGCCTTCTGGCCTCAAGGATGATGTCCAGCACCCATTTGCTGAGGGTTGCTGGTGGTGTATTCAGGGGATAAGACAGGCTGCACGGTTCAGGGTTTGCAGCTGTGGATGCAAAATCTATCCCTCCTGCTGGGACAGCAGGGAGGGGGTCTGATGTAGGTGCTAGGGTGGCAATGCTGTCAGACTGCATAGGAGTGGGTACCAGTGGTGACCTGGCCAATCTGGGGCAATAAGGATCGTCCTTGGCCTGTCCTGTTTGATCTTGAGTAGTACTTTTGAGAGGAGGGGCAGAGGGGGAAAGGCATAAATTGAGAGGTTTTCCCATGTAAAGGATAGAGCATACACTTTCCATGCTTGGCTGTGGGGCTTTCTGGTGCAACATTTCCTGGACTGATGGTTTTGCGGGGAGGCAAAGAGGTCCACCTCTGGAGTCCCCTGCCTGCTGATTAGAAGTTTGAATGAGTTGGGTTCCAGTTTCCACATGTGTGGGTCCAGTAGATTTCTGCTTAAGTTGTCTGCCAGTGAATTTTGTTTGCCTGGCAGAAATTGAGCTTACAGGTGCACTTGGTTGTTCAGGGCTGTATTCCACAGGGACATGGCTAACCTGCAGAGAGGGTAGGAATGAGTTCCCCCCTGCTTGTTTATGTACCACATAACTGTGGTGTTGTCTGTCTTTATCAGGAGTTGTCCTGGAAGGATAAGGTATTTGAAGGGTGTCAGAGCATTCTGTACAGCTAACATTTCTTTTTGATTGATATGCAGGGGAATTTGTTCTGGGCTCCATTTGCCTTGAATGCATTTGCCTGCCATGTGAGCCCCCCATGCATAGTCTGATGTGTCTGTTGTCAGGGTTTGGGCGGTAAGGGGTTGAGTGAAAGGAAGTCCCTTGTTGTGGTTGCATGCCTCTGCCCACCAAAGGAACTCTGCCCTTAGACAAGGAATGATAGGAATCAGTGTTTCCAGGTCCTAAGAATGTTAACACCAGAGACTTTTTAAGTACCATTGAAGTTTCCTCATATGCAGTCTTGCATATGGAATTAGTAGAATGTATGAGGCCATGAAACCTAGGGCTTGCAGTATTTTTCTTGCAGATAGCTGGGTTTTGGTGGCCATTAGTTTGAAGTAGTTTGTCAAATAAGCCTGTTTTTCTGGAGTGAGGAATGCCATCTGGGAAGTTGTGTTCACGCTTGCTCCCAGGAATACAATCTTTTGGTTGGGCACCAGTTGTGATTTCTTTTCGTTGATGGTGTACCCCAGAGAAGTTAGACATCTCTTTACAAATGCCAGATGCTGAAGTAGTAATTCCTGACTGTCCGCCTGAATCAGGCAATCGTCCAAGTATGGGTAAATTTGAATATTTCTCTGCCTGCAGTATGCAATGGCTGGTGCCAGGCACTTTATAAATACCCTGGGCACAGTAGATAAGCCAAAGGAAAGTGCAGAGAACTGATAGTGCATAGAGCCTGCCCTGAAACGTAGATATTTACTGCAAGATTCCCTTGTGGGGATGTGCAGATAAGCTTCTTTTAAGTCTAGGGTGACTAGCCAGGCATCCTTGGCTAGCATAGGAAGAAGCTGTTGCAGAGTCAACATTTTGAATTTTGGGAATACCAGGAAGGTGTTGAGAATTGACAGATCTAGGATAGGATGCCACGAGCCCTCCTTTCTGGGCACCAGGAATAGTCTGGAGTAGAAACCCTGTCCCCTTTGCTCTATAGGCACTGGTTGAATAGCCCTGATACTGAGAAGAGAAAGTACTTGCTTTTGAGTCTCTGCCCACTGGTTTGGAGGACGGTCTGGCAACCCCCTTGGGGTTGGCAGTGAGCAGAAGTAGAATCTGTATCCTTGGGATACAATGTTTAGGACCCACCGGTCCTGGGTAATGGACATCCAGTTTTGTGCATGCAGGTTGAGTTTCCCTCCTAGGGGTGCAAGTACTTGGGCTTTGCTGGGAAGGAAGATAGTCATTGTGAACTTTTTCCATAAGGGGGTGGCTTACCACTCCCTGTTTTAGAGGAGGGATCACTCCATTGTTTAGATCTATGCATACCCTGAGACTGTAGTCTTGGTGGCCTGTTGCCCCTGGGTTTGGACTAAGAATGCCTGGGAGGGACTGGAAAGGACCAGTTTTTAGAAGGCCAATGTCTACTGAATCTAGGTGGCTGCACCTGTAAAAAATCTTTAACAGTTTGCATAGATTTAGCTTTTTCCTCCATCTTTTTAAGAACTTCTTCTGCTTTTGTGCCAAACAATTTTTCCTGGTTTAATGGAGCATCTAGTCATTTTGCTTTGACATGGTCTAACAAGATTTGCTCCTTCAGCCAAGCATGCCTTCTCAGTACAGACCCAGTGACAGCAGCCCTGCAAGTTGCTTCTAAGGCATCAAAACCACACTGCAAAGAATGTTTACTAACTTGGTTTGCAGAATGCATTTGCTGTTGTAAATCTTTATTTTCCGTACAATCTGGAAGCAACAACATTTTTTGTTTAATTATTTCCATAATATGCTGCTGGTACTTCAACATGTGAAACTGGCAATTCAAAGCCCTGATGGCAAGAGTTGCAGAGGTATATACTTTCTTACCCCATCTGTCTAAAGCTCTAGAATCTTTGTCTGAAGGGGTAGGGTTTTTGGCTGTAGTATCCTTAATGACTTTAGGTCCCTGGGAAATAGTCTCTGGATCCACAGTGGGATTCTTAAAGAGAAATTTGTGTGAGTCAGGTACACTGTAGTACCTGTCAGGCTTTCTAGGAGCTGGTGGTAAAGTATCAGGAGTAAGACTGGATTCCATGAAGACATCATCTACAATGTCCAGGACAGGGGGTATAGCTAGAGGTCTGTGCTGAGGCAAGTCTAAAAATTCCTAGTCTCTTTTGGACTGAGGGTATTTCTGGCATTCCCAGTGTAAATGCTCTCTTAAAGTATGCAAGATTTCACCAAAAGAAAAGTCCACTGGACGGCAGGCAGAGGGAATGGAATCCTCTGCATCTGAATCCTCATAGGTAGACAAGGGTATGTCCTTCTAATAAGAGGGATCAGAGTAATTGGACTCATGGTCTGTAGAATCAGAAGGAAAATCAATTCTTTGTCTTTTAGAGGGGGAAGGTTGGCTTCCTATAATTAAAGTTATAAGATCTTCAGCCATTCTAAGCATTTGTTTCTGTGGCAAAGGAGCTGAAGCATGTGCTTTGGTCATCGGTGTTCTAGGCATAATGCGAACTCTGGGCCTGAGAAATTTGGTATTTTTAGTAAAAAATGAAGCTGTCAGTTTAATGCGAACACCAGAAGGTCAGAATACACCCTCAGAAGCCGGTGCCTGCACAGCGTCTCCTGATCCATCCAAGGTAGAGACATCTGCTGGTTCCATAGATGAAGAAGCAACTTGCGGCATACCAGACTCCGAATGGGTCTCAGCAGAGGCCTGCAAATTTGTAGAAGTGGGTATCAGGGGCTGCGAAAGCGCCTCACTGAGTACCGGCGAACTGGCGACTAGCTGAACGGAAGCATCGTTGGCAGTTTTGGACCTATGCGGTCTGTCTCTGTCTTTATCCTTATGTTTTTTCAGAAGATCGACAGTCAGATGGAGAACGAGAGTGAAAGAATTTAGCGACAAAGGTACCCCGACGACAAATAGTTTGGGGGTTAAACAAGGCACAAAACCTACAGTAAGGAATGTCGTGGTCTGGGCATAAACAGATGATGCAGTAAGAATGAAAATCTCTGTGAGGTATTTGCTTTCCACAGGCGAGACAATTATTAACTTTTGCTGACATCAGTTACAGCAAGAAAAAATGACCCCAGTATAGGGTAATTAGCTTTAGAAGACTTCAGGTCTGAAACTCGAAAAATAAAAATTTCAGGTAGCGGCCGAACGGCACTTTCAAACTGCTTTGTGCTCCCACGCAGCAAGAAAAGCTGATGTAATGGCGTTGGCTGCATGTTTTATACCCCTGACAACCTGACGTCATGGAAGAGGCAACATCATCTGATGCAGAAATCCCAAGACTCGGGTATTGGGACTGACTGAGGGCTACCTGCAGGCAGATAACCCAAGTGTGATGACTGCAACAGTGAAACACAAAGAACATCACTTAAGTGTGTAATTGAAAGCTACAGGATGTAACATTTTCATGGGAAGAAAGACACACCGTAGTTCAAGAAAGAGATGATGACTTTTTTTTAATATTGTGTTCATGGAGATTACAAGGATTGGCGTCTTTTCAAGAAATCAATGCACAACACACTTTAGCTTCAAAATTACCATCTCAGACAGGAATCCCACATGCAACTAAGTAATACAGGCACAAGCATAATAATTTAATAGGTCACAACATGGAGCAGTTGTGTCACTAGGAGAAGATAGTTACAGTGGAAAGGACTGCCAAAAAGAGTGTCATACTGTATGTACAAAATGTTCTTACAGGTTTGTGTACACGTCAGCTCTGTCATATTAGTTTATGAAGTTTATTATGAGAGGTCACTGTGAAAGCTGTTAGTTATTGTTTGCCCACATCTGTTAGTTACTGTTTGTTCAAGTGTGTTGGAGCTGTTGCTAAATGCATGAAGTGACCTGTAGTCATTAAGACATCTTAATTGGAAGGCACACAAAACTGAACATGATACATCCCACATGTGCACCACAGCTAGACTGATTTTGCCATGGTGAGTGATGCCATTGTGTATATCTAGTTAATGATGTCAGTGGCACAGCTGTTAACCTCTATCATAGATTTATTGTTATGTCATTGTCACAGATATGTGGTGACACCTGCATGAACAGTTTTCAAGAACTGCATGGAAGGCCATGATGGGGTGCTCTGCATACAGTTAGCTCGAGAAGCTTAGATTATAGTATGTATATGCAGATTTCCCTTCAGGTACTTGAGATGAGTTTGTTTGTGTTTTATTACCTCAATTAATTATGTTATATGTTGTGTTTTCTCATTTTGTTTGCCCACTACATGCAAGAAAGTTTGTAGGACTTCATTTTAGTATATTATTGTGACTCTAAATCTGGACACCTTGGACAAAGAGTGAGTCATTGTTTTATCACTGTTTATACTTCCTGCTCTTCTGCCAAGTTGCAGAGACCTTGGAGTTAGAATAATGTAGAAGGGGTGTGGATGACCCCCCCCCCCCCAGGTATGGAGGCTGCAGAGAGGCTTGGCCACTGCAAAAATACATGTGTTTTACTTCATGGGCGATATGTTTGAATGAAACTTTATTCCTTTATAATTAGTTATGGCACGGTGGTTTGGTTACTTAAATTGTTTCATATTCTGAAGGTTAAGAAGATGTAATTAATGGGTCAGTTATCAGGGAGACAGAGATGAAGGCTATATAAGTATGTTTGAGCTGGGGAGTGTACATCTTATAGCCACACAATTAGGGGATACATCTTACAGCTACATAATTATGAATGACTGTAATCTGTAGCTTATACAGGGTGAGAGATGAACAGTGTTGCTCACAGGAAGGAGGACAAACACCAGGTAGATCACTATGGGGTTAATAACCCTCTTATCAGTAATGTCCACACCCAGTGTTACTGTTACTGTTTCCAGTAAATCTTCATTTGTATCTTCTCCCTGTGCAACTCCATGGCAGAGGCAACAGAATCACCACTCCAGTGAAAATGGAAATCTGCTTTGTAAGGGTGGGCCAAAGAGAATTGTGGCCAGAAATTTCCTACTCTTCCAGCCAAAAACATCTAGTGCAGCCACAGGACCACACAAGTACGCTCTGATGTAACACAATTAGCAGATGCATTATGGACCATTTACTACACAAAAAAGCCTTGCTGACAAGCTCTAGGAAGGATAAGCCACTGACCAGTCAGCAGAATATGGACAAGGTGCACAAAATTCAATGCTCACTGAGGAAATGGCCAACACCAAGACATAAATAGACATCTGTAAACACATACTAATACTGCGATTATATTTAGTTGGCTTGTTGCTGCAGTTGTTGATAACTAAATGGAGTTTGATTATACAGTCATGCCTTTGTTTTATTATTAACATGACTGTATGCATGTATTCTGGTATAATACTATGCCTCCATTTGTCACCTGCGCAGCTCTGCTGGATCATCAAACTTTACTGTATAGAGCTTTTGTACATCTCTGTGCCATGTATGGTTCAGATAGTGGCAAAGTTCTATATGTGTGTCTATGCTTTAGAAAACCATGTCCATCACTAAGCTAAATTTATCCTCGCAGTATTGCCACTGAATTTAGCAATGAACATGTACCACAAGCTGCCACACAAAGGTAGGCATTCCTGCAAAGGTCTGCTTACCTGTGTCGCTACTAGCATGCCAAAAACCATGAAGTTTTCCCTGAAAGCCTGGCGGCGTTTCCACCAAGCTAGCTAACTTATATCTGAATGTTTAATTTTCATTCTATAGTCTTACTTTATATATTTTTTCTAAAGTTGCAAGTGTTGCTGCACCTGCTATACACCGACGACCCGTGTACAGAATATGCATATTGCCTTGCATTCACATTTTGCTCAGTCACAGCATTCACTGATACACGTGAATGACCTTTACCCTTAGTAATCATCAATGCACTGCATGGTTGGGTTGCATTTTATTGTCTGTGAAATGCTTTCCTGCTACTACATTCTAAAGGAAGAGTCAGCAAACAATGCATCTGCCTCCTTACCATGTAAGGCTTGTACCACAGAGCAATACATGCCTCTGAATCCTAGCTTAGATGACCACTTTTTCAAAAAAAAAAAAAAGAGAGATTGTACTGTGCAAAATAGTCTACATTATAAAAGATGTTCAAGAGATGTAAATATATTTTATGGTGAGGCCATGCAGAGTGACTTTTTGAAGGGCAGAAATCATCTGGTGACCAGGAGAGGTGGGAAGGACATTGTTTAGGTTGTTTTCAGAAAGGGTGCAGCTGCAATAAATGTAACTTGGGGACCTCTGGGGAGGTAATGTTAAAAACAACTGATGAGATGATGTCCACTTCTGTAGATGAAGTTGATTCAGTGATTAAATAGATCCTTGGGGTCTATATTATAACAACAAATGAGCAGATGATCGAACGTTGTTATATCGACCCCTAAATGTTGAATATACAAAACAGCGAACAACCCAAACAGCAATTTTTTTTCTCGGGGAATAAAACATCACTGTTCTCAAAAAAAAACAAACAAACAAGAAAAAACACTAAACACTAAATTCCCCTACTTAAATATACCAACTCTGAGATCGCACTACAGTGAAGTAAACAGCACAACCTGCATGGCCAGCCCAATGATTTCTTTCCCTGGGAAAAAATTTGCTGTTCCGGCTGTTCGCTGTTTTGCCGGTTCGACATGTAGTGTTCGAACTAACAGCATTCGATCATCTGATCGTTCGCTGTTCTAAAGTAGACCCGATCCTTGGTGGCAAGACTGCAGGAATGGAGGAACTCTGACTAGAAATGCTAAAGAACTACATGTTGTTGGGGTATAGTGGTTAATCCCCCATTTCAATGCTGTGTGGAATGCAGGGAAAATACCACTCAGTTGGTAAACTTGGGTGATGGTTTCCATTTCACTTCAATCCTTAGAGCCCATGGAAATGCCTATACCCAGATGCAAAAAGGGAGATTCAATCTAATCTTACATTTAAACTACATTTACAAAACTGCATAAGAAAAACTAGAGATGCTTTACAGAGCCAAAAACATTCTCACCGAAGAAACTGAAGCTACCCTTGCCACTACTTATCTCCTCCCCACTCTACTTTATGGCACTCCCATCCTCACTAATGTTCAGGCTACACAAAAATTAAAACTTGAACAATGCTATAACAAAGTTGCTAAATTTGCAGTAAATACCCCTTTCAGAACCCAACACTGTATACACTAAACAGCCTAAATTGGTTAAAACTTCATTAACTTACATATACACAACTTCTTACCACCTATAAAATTATCCAGCATCCATCTGCCTGTCCAGCACTAAAAACATTCTGCACAACTTTGTTCCCAGTCAGTCATTATGATTCAGTGACAAAGAACTTGTGTCTGTCTGCAATCATCTGCTGGGCATCGTCTTTATTCGTATAAGGTTGCTAAGGCCTGGAACTCCTTACCTGTATCCATCAGATCAATACCCTGCCTCCCATCTTTCAAAACCCCTCTAAAAGACTTCCCAAATAAAATCTGGCTCTGCTCTTGTGCAAAACCAGGATTATATCCCTAAACGTGAACAAGTACCTTTTCATTCCTTATACCTCCTTACTCTCTCTTCTTTTACTTCCTTACTTCTATCAGCTTCTCGTCCCTGACTTTCTCTCTAAATATGCCATAAACCATTATTCTAAACAATTACAAAATGCAAGGGATAAGGGAACACTTATATATATATATATATATATATACTGGTGATAGCAGAAACGCTTTAACGAAACATGTAATGGACAATGGTCGAACACATACTTTCACTTTATGGTTACTGAGACTGTTAGACAGGATGCACATTTGAGGGACTTTAGGAACTATACAGAAAAGAGGGAGCTACACTGAATTATCAAGCTTCAAACAGTTAAGTTACTTGGCTTCAATGGGAGGGCCTCTTTAAGGCCTGTTTTGATGTCTAGGGTTTTACCTAGATGAAGTAAGTTCTGCTTTATTATTTTTTTAACCTGAGTGGATGCTTTTAATGAGAAGCATTTTGCAATTGGTTGGAATAATTTTGAATTTATTTATATTCATTTGTGTATGTTTTATTCATTATGGTCTGAAGAAGCACCTTTTGGTGAGAAAGCACTTACCTGTTTTTATTAAACTTTTTTGTTTTTGTTGCCTCTGCCGTGTTTTTGTGCTGATACTGTTTTATATATTTTTCTTTAAAAACTGTCTAAAATTTCTCTAAATATTAAATGATTGTCACATAATTTGTATAAATTCTTAACCAATGATTTTGTATTATTTCTAATTTGTTATAATTATTTAAACTGTAGATGATTTTGCTTTATTTTTGAAGCTTGTAAAATTTCACCAGTGGGACTCCACTGATTACTTTCTTACTTTCTGAACTGGCACCTGCACCTTAATCATGTCAGTTCTATCTTTCATTGGGATTGCAGTCCATGTTACCATGTAATGGTGGACCTTTAATGTTTTTATCTTGTTTACAATGCTAGGATTTCGTAGAGTGCTGAAGGCCTTTGTCTAAGTAAAGCTAGATATGCTCTGTTGTCTGTCTGGCCACTCTCCTTTGCCTCTGTGACCTTCTCAGAGTAGTTTATCAAAGTGAGTAGATATGATTTGCCCTTGTCAAAACCAAATTGTTGTAGGTCTAGTTATATATCATAGTTTAAAAGGTCAGATATGATAACATTCCATAGCCTTACAAATTAGGCTAGTTAGAATTATGGGCATGTAATTGCTGGGGTCTCTAATATTCCCGCCATTTGTGCAGATGTACCACCACAGTTGTTTCTCAAACTTCAAGGACATACCCTGTGGCCAGACACAAGTTAATCAGGTGCAGGAGTTCAGTGCCAGCATGTCTGATGCTATTAATTAGGCACCCAGTTAAATTGTCTGGACCCATAGAAGCATTTTTAGTTTTAGAGAGGACTACCTGGTCGTGTTCCTTGAATATCTTTAGGGGTGAGTGAAACTCAGAGATTTGTGAAATTCTGATTACTGTTTCTGGAATAAAATCATCACTAAACCTTTCTGCAAGTATATTAGTTATGTTTTTAGGATCAGAGTAGATAATGCCATTTTGGATTAGTTCTGCTAATTGAAAGGTGCAAGTTTTCAGTTTCTAATGCAAATAAAGAAGGATTTATAGTTGTCGTTGGCTTCTGATACCAGCTTCAGTTCAAGTTCAATTTTGCTTTCTGATGATCATTTTAGTTCAAAACTATAATGAAAAACCAAACACAAACTATCGAAATAAGCCGCTAAGCCGTAACTCTTCGAGTAACGCTAAAATTTATTAAAACGCTAAATTAAAACACATTTTTCATTTAATCCAAATGGTTAAACTTCTTCAGAAAACAAGCACAAAACATTCATCAGTTCAATTTCAAATTACGTTTATATTAAAAACTGTTAAATTATCCCGGTTGAAATTTAATTAATTCTTAAAGATATAATGCTCTAAAATTTTCTATATGACGGCACATTTTAAATAAATAATTGTTACAAATTAAATACTTGTATTAAACTATTAATGGCTCACAACAAGCATTTCACCATATACTCCTGACAGATACTGAAATTGCACACGAATATCTTTCCAATATACATTTGAACATGCATTCTATTGATGATATTGAAACTGTATTTAAACTATATTTATGTTGTATAGTTGTATAAAATGACCGATGATGAATATGATACTAAAATAATACTAAAATAAGATTATGAGTCCATATATATCATAAAAAGCTACAATGATACGTGGAATATTATCCCCTCTTGTTTGTTTATACTTCCATGTGATCTAAGTTAACACTATTATTAAAAACCTCGAACACAAGTATGTTGAACAAATACACACGATAAGTGCCTTTAAATAGTGTGTAGTCATGATATACCATTCAAATGTTTAAACACATTGCGTTTCTTTCCTAGTAAATTCTAGAGAAATTAACTACCTTGGCTGCATATTATAAACTCCAAAATATATATGTAAAAGCCTAACATTATCTATCCAGGCTTTTAAGTTTTAATGAACACATTAAGGAGCATTTTTCATTTAAGCCTGGATAGGTATATGCATTTAATTTTATTTGCCATAATAGTTCAATTTTCTCTAATAATAAGGCAAAGGGACCTCCCCTGATATCTTGTTTAACTTGATCAATGACTTTAAAACAAAATTTATGATCAGGGTGAGTTTTGATATGCCTTGCCAATGCATTCTCTTCCTTTTCTAAATTGATACTCCTTAAATGTTCATAAACTCTATCCCTTAGCCTACGCTCCATCTTCCCTACATAAAAGAATGGACATCCTTGACAAATTGCTACATAAACAACTCCTTTTGAATTGCAATTTTATTTCCCTTTTGTATGTAACATAATACCATTAATCTCAATTTTATCTCCCCCTGCCATAACATAGCAATAGGAACAATTCCCACATTGCATCATTCCTTTGTTAAATGATAGGGGGGTTGCCTTGTGACTTTTTTTTGTAACAATTCTTTGAGATTCAAACCACTTTTCCAAACTATTTTGAGCATCATTCCTAACTTGGATGTTAACACATTGTCATCATTCAATATAGCCCAATTCTTATATATTATCTCTCTTATAGCTTTGAAATCTAAAGAAAATCTTACAATACAGGCTAAATTGAACTCTATGGGGTTTCCCTGCTGCGTAATCCCTTGTGTTGATGCATTGTGATGCTCAATTAATTGGTTATCAAATACAAGATGAGTATGTTGTAAAATAGGTTTAAAATAACCACTGTTTCTTTTGACCGTTACTTCCTCTATCAAATCATCCAATAAGGAAGTAGGATATGCTCTATTCAAAAACATCTGATTTAAATTCCCACATTCATCCTTATAATTTTCTTCTGTTGTAATCATCCATGCAGCCCTAACCAACTGGCCCTTGACTACTGATTTCTTTTGGTGCATCAGATGTGCGCTAGCAAAATGTATAAATTTATTAGAATATGTGGGCTTCCTAAAAATTTTTGCCTCATATTGTTTTTGTTCTATATTTTTACTTAAGAGTACATCCAAATATGAAATGGAATTCATATCAAAAGTATAAGTTAATTGTAAAAATTCTGTGGTATCATTTAAGCTGTTGATGACTTTTGCTACTACTTCCTCATCACCTTCAATTAACATAAAGATGTTGTCTATAAATCTTACATAGAATTTTATAATATTTTTAAGGGAATCATTGCCAAAAACAAATCTATTTTCCCAAAACGACATCACTAAGTTAGCATAACTGGACCCACATGGGGATCCCATTGCTACTCCTTTCTTTTGAATATAAATATTATTGTCAAATAATATGAAATTGAAAGACAATATGATGTCTAATAGCTCCTGTACCAAAGAAATCTCATCTTCTGGGGCTCCTTTTTGCCTCATTCTTATTGTTGCCCAATCTATACCCAGCCGATGGGGTATGCTAGTATACAATTCCTTAACATCAACCAGTACAAAATTACATTCTTTTTGATATTCCAAATTGTTGATTTTCTCTAAAAATACCCATGAATCTTTGACAATCCACTCCTCCATAGCTACATATTTCTTCATAATCTGATCTACATATTTGGCCCAAGCATAAGTGGATGATCTCCTACCATTCACTATTGGTCTAAAGGGAGGGTTATTAATGTCTTTATGAATCTTGGGCACACCGAACATACAAGGAATTTTTGGAGACACGATCATTAAATAATTAAATGTGTGCAAGTCTATTCTTGCATCTACAAATAATTCATTCAGAAAACTTTTTATAAATTGGTTTGACTTATTATATTCATTGATTGAGGAGAGATCATACACATCTGATGACAGGATTTCATTAATCTTCCTCACATATTCAGGTGTGTCCATGATAACTAACCCTCCTCCTTTATCTGGATTCATAACTCTTACATCAGCTGCCAATAATAAATCCAAAATATCTTTTTCATCCTTGCTTAAATTATGTTTATATTTAGATTTGCAATAAATTAATTTTCTAAGATCTAATTCACAAATCTTTTCAAATATATGTAGCGTATTGTGTAGTGGTGGGTTGAAACAACTAGAAACTCTAAGTTGGTTCATATCCTTTGATTGTCCTCCTAATAGTTGTTTTAAATTTAATTTCCCAACAAAGAATTTCAATGTAAATTTATTCACCATGATAAGAAAGTGTACATTAACAGGAAAATTTATTTTAACAAGGGGAATTACAACTGTGATACACAGGGAGTAATATATGTAGCTTTATGTGAGAAATGTCCTTCCTTTTATATAGGCAAAACAGAGAGAAAAATAAAGAAAAGAATTTATGAACATCTGTATGCCATAGGTAGGAAGGACCTCACAAATGCACTTACTAGGCACATTTTAGATTTCCCTGATCATTGTTTTGTATTTTGTGTCTTGTACCAGGTTAGAAATGATATAAGAGGAAGACCCTGGCAGTTGTATCTGGAAGAGCAAGAGTTATTTTGGCAAATTAGAACATGTGCTCATCTTCCCCCAGGGTTAAATGAATTTGCACCCATAAAGTGTGTGCTTAAACTTAAAGCTCTTCTTAGATAAATGCTATTTGGCAATTGGTATAGCATTTTATAGCAACTTTTATGTGAGACAGCTTCTCTTTGAATAATATATTTAATTATGTTACTATCCTTAAGCATTCAGTTTTTTATTCTTTTGGGTTTTTTAATGTAGCTTGTAACTTTGTTGTATTATATACATTTTATATATTTTTTTGTATGAATAGGTGCTTGGTGAGTAAACATTTGTTTTACACCGATTAGAAAGATTAAGAAAGGAAGTTTTTATAATATGATGATTATAGGTGTAACCATTTTAAATTGATTCATCACAGTGATTGGTTTATTAACAATTAGTTAATGTGAACTACTTTTTTTATATATAAAAATAGAGCTGTGTGTAGTGACTTTTGTCTGATGAAGGCTGGGCATTTGCTTAGCTGAAAGCGCATACCTTGAATAAAACAGTCTGTGCCGTTTTTATCCAGCTTGTTTCTGCTTTCCAGTTTTGTTTTTGTAAAGAATTTCAAGTCACAAATCGTCTGTGCTAGATTCATTTGGTTTGTAGGTACGAATGTTGAGCCTTTTGATAAAATGTCCACTAACTGCTCTGTAACGTGAAATGATGAGAAATTATAAATAGCGAAATCCCTTTGTTTATTCCTTATAATTTCTGCTTGATCTTGTTGGTAAACAATGGACGTCATCTCCTGTAATTGTGATTCTTCCTCTTGTTCCATTGTTTCCTCCAATAGCGTTTCGGAAAACCCTGACTGAAGTTGGAAGTTGAAGCCGTTTGATTATTTCCTATTTCATTGTTGATATTATTATTATTATTAATACGTTCTCTTATTCTTTTGCTTCTTCTCCCATTATCAGTTCCTATTTCATCAACACCAGGGTCATTATGAAATGCTGATTGTTGCGGAGCATCCCTCACTGTCTTATGAGTTTCATTAGATGAGCCCATCTCAATAATTGATCTAGTGTCTATAGTGTTGTCTTTTGACCATACTTGTGAAGTTGGGGGTGGGGGGGTAAGCTGACCCTGTATCATATTGCTTCTGGTCTCTTGATAACTTTTTAATTTTAGTTTGCCTGATTTTCTCTAAATGTTGCTCTATGCTCTGAAAACATCGAAGATATTCATATTTGTATCTTAAAAAGTCTATATGCTGTTTGATTTGTTCATCCAAAGATTCAATCAGCAGTTCTAAATCTTTTACTGATATACTGTAATGCTTAATAATGGTTTGCAGCAATTGTAAACCTTGTTGATCAAACAACTTGATTAAATCTTGATGAAAATCAGACCCTGGTATTAGTCCTGTTGGATATCTCCAGGTTCTGAGGCCTTTTGGCACTATTTCCAGTCTTAAACACTCTTGAAAATATTCAATTTTGAAACATAATTTCTTGTGTTTGAGCATATTTCGATCAAATACATTAAGCAACTCTGATATATCCTTATCTATTGGATTATTACTAGATGTATTACTAACATTATTATTTGTTACCATTAATCCGATTGGAGATGTCAGACAGTCTTTTAGGCTTGGTATTTGTGTTGTATCCCTGCCAGAATTCTGTATTGGCTGGTGTTGAACTTGTGTATTATTTGGTAATCTGGTGTTCATAGTTCCATTGACCCCATTTTCAATATTAGTTATTAATGTTCCAGATCCGTCACCTACTTGACTTCGCTGATTAGACTGACACGTATTTACTTCAGAGTTATTACTACGGACAGTACCTTTCTGCCATGCAGACTCAGCAGGCAGAGTATCCTTTAATCCAACCTATGCTGGTTGTATAGTGGTTGAAACGTCCTGCCCATTGAGTCCCGGATGAAGTGATGTTGAAACGACCATTCAGTCCTGTAATTGTTGTTGTCGTTGTGTTATTGCCACCAAATCCAATCTCTCATTTATAACTTCTACTTTCTGCGATAGAAGTTTAATCAGCATGCTTAAACTATGCATGGATTCCGCTTCCTCATTGGAATCAACATAAATATAGTTTAAATATAGTTTCAATATTATTAATAGAATGCATGTTCAAATGTATATTGGAAAGATATTCATGTGCAGTTTCAGTATCTGTCAGGAGTATATGGTGAAATGGTTGTTGTGAGCCATTAATAGTTTAATACAAGTATTTAATTTGTAACAATTATTTATTTAAAATGTGCCGTCATATAGAAAATTTTAGAGCATTACATCTTTAAGAATGAATTAAATTTTAGGCGGGATAATTTAACAGTTTTTAATATAAACGGAATTTGAAATTGTACTGATGAATGTTTTGTGCTTGTTTTCTGACGAAGTTTAACCATTTGGATTAAACGAAAAACGTGTTTTAATAAATTTTAGCGTTACTCAAAGAGTTACGGCTTAGCGGCTTATTTCGATCATTTTAGTTCCCTGCTGATCGTTTTGATTAAATCTTCAGTTTTGGTGGATTTGTTAATGGACTTTAGATTTAGCAGTCATATGGTGGGATACTGACTTTATGTAAAACCTTGGCCTTTAAATAAAGTTGCTGGGGAGCCAGGAAGTTAAGCATGCATTTGCATAATTTCTATTTGCATAGATATCTGATAGTACTGAAGTGTTGCTACCTCTTAGGCAACCCCCAAAGTTAACTGCATCTCAGATGAAAGCATAGTCTGTCAATGGCTTAGTAGCGCCAGGCACATTAATGAAGGATGAAGCATGGCAAACTCTTTGGAGGATCTGATCCATAGTCCCAGATGATGCAAAGTAACAACTACTAGTTAAACCTTATTTCTCTGCTGATGTTTTCTCTTTTTAAGCTTTCTCCCACCATAAACTCATATTGCTTATCAATGTGATTGATTAACATACATTATGTGGTCTACCTCTCACATTGTCATTTGCTCTGGATATTAATCTGGCCTGCTTAACTTACTGTCTCCCCAGCAGTTGAATCTAAAGGCCAAAGCTTGACATAAAGTGAGTATCTGACTATATGACCAATGACATGACACTCCTTAAGGTTTATGCATAAAATCATACCTGTTAGTGATTACAGAGGCATTGAAGTTCCTGAAATCCCCTAAGTGTCATAGGGTGACAGCTGACAGCAAGAATGGAAAAAGGACACCTCACTATCTTTGTTTGTACTGACAAGGTTCAGAGAGTTCCTAGGATCCTGTCATCATCACTATCACTAGACAAGAACCATTTCCATGATAAGAAAGAAGGAAGCCTCTCTTTTGGCACAGTAGAGTTTAATGAGGAACAGTGTCTCAAGGGGGCAGCTTTAAACCAAAGATAGACATGTTTCACCATAAAATTACACAATTTCATGGCATGTAAAATTTAGAAGTAGCCTGCAATTGCCACTCTACTATTAGATGAGTTCAGTTAATTAAATCTTAGTAACGATTAATCTCAGTATAGGGTCGGACCCAGTCAGGTGTAACCACTATCTGTTAAACAAACTTGACTGAAATGGCAAAAATATTCTGTTTAATTAGATTAAATGTATTGCATATTTGCCTAACAAAATTCTAGGTAAGAGATCAAACCTATTATTTTCATTTCTTAACTTGGGTTCTCCAGAAGCTATGGACTACATAGAAACATCACATTAAAAAAAACTTGCTTCACAGACTGACATTTGCAACAAATAACCAGATTTTTTTTATCCTTCACCAAAAGATGGCAGCAGAACCCCATTCATTTTAATTTTAAAACCTACTGTCATTACACCATTTTCTGTGCCTTTAATGACAAAAAAGATGTTAGCTTTTGCAGATAGTTGCAGAGCTGAGATGTTTAAATTCTCGCATTTTAAGTTGAGTTAATTCAAAATAATACTGAATATGCAGACACTGAAAGAACATTCATAATCTGCACAGGAAGCACCCCAGCTGAGAATTTATTTGTGTGTGTGTCTGTGTGTGTGTGTGTGTGTGTGTGTGTGTGTGTGTGTGTGTGTGTGTGTGTGTGTGTATGCATGTATGCACTTTTATATACATACAAAGGGAGAGAAAGAGACTTACTTTTCTGACTGGATTAGTGTCACTAGGATAGTGGTTTCTTTCCAGGGGAAACTAAGATGATATTTCTACTGACTTGGGGAAATTTGGACAGAACACTGCAGAAATTCCCCTGTTCTGTTTTGATAACTGAAGTAGGCTCTTTTACAGCTCTCTGACCTACTCTCAAATCAGGCAGATGAGACCTCATTTTAATGACTCATCCAGAGGACAGCACACTCAGAAACACAGCACACCCTAATAATGCAGGGGACTGTCAGTAATGAAAAATGTACCAAATCACCTGCAATGGTAATAGAATCCACAGCCTTCCAATCTTGACGCCCAAAAGGCAAGTAGGTTACCTGTTGGGCCACATATAAAAATAATCACCCTCAAAAAAGTCAAACTGTCATTATACATTAAATATATTGTTTTTTCAGCATTTATTGATAATGCTTAAAGATAATCCTGATAGAGTGTGATTATGTTTTAAATAGTGATATACTTCTTTATTCCGTCCATCATCCAAACCTGGCCAAGGCAGTTCATGTGTCCAGTCCTAGGTCTCTACAGTTCAGCCAAGCCTTTGTTAGCATCACATATACAGCAGTATTTCTGAACTGGGACAGTGCTTTGTCTAGATCCATGCTGCAAAGCATGTATCGGAATAGAGTCCTTTACAAAAGACTGAATATCATTAACACAGCAGCTGAGTGTGTAAAAATGCTGTAATGCAAAATTCTTAAACAAAATAACATACTTTGCAGTGATAATCATATGTCTGATCATTTCTTTATGGGATTCCATAATGGTCAACTTCTTTTTGGTATCCCTTGCATAATAATCCTAGTTATCCTTCCATCTCTGGACAGTCTGTACATTTATCCATCTACTGGCATAGCCGTCATTATGCCCAGCCATCCTATATGGTTGGTGCCAGACTTAGATTCATTGCACTAGTGAACGACACTTTAATGTGAGATTTCATGGATTTACATTTAATGAATGAGATGGAAGTTTATTGCTTCTTCTCCCTTCCTTGAGATTCAGTGATTATGGAGTATATATAAATAAATATGTGCAGCAGGAGATATAAGCACAACTCTCAGCATTTTGGGAGGTTGAAGAGGCTTGCACCCCAGCAAAAAATGTTTTTAATATGTTTTTGCATTTGAACTTTATTTCCTGTGCAACTGTTATGCTCTTTTGTGACTACACTTATGAATGTCGACCACAAAAGAGTTGCATTATAATCATGGAGTCTGCATGTTGGACAGAATGGTAACACTGTTCAGTGTTTCATATATGGTGAAAGTAGTGAAGAAGTCAAACAAACAGCAGAGAACCAAACCAGGAAGTAAATGCACACACAGCCAGGAAATGGAACAGCTTGTTGTAAGTTCACCAAGGCAGATTCAGTAAATCCAGGTAGGCACCAAACGAATTCAAATAATTCCTTTATTCAGAACCACAGAATAATAACACACAAGCGCTTTCGCTCAGAGGAATTCTGAGCTTTATCAAGTGACACCATGCTGTTGAATCAGGTGTCTTATATATCTTGAAAATCCTAGGTTAATTAGAAAGCACTACCAATTAACATTTTAAAGAGACTATGCACTATTCCACATGCTTAAAAATTCCTTTAAAACAAAATATATAAAAAAATATAATAGATTGCTTAAAATAATGCATTAATGCATCTGTCACTACAAAAAATGCTAATAGCTTAAAAATAAACAAAACATTGTGCACTGTTTCCATAGTGTTTAACTTTTGTAATAAAACTTGCTTTGTGCAAAAAGTTGCACTTCTTTTGAAAATTGGAATAAGATGGAGTGACTTGACGTACCAACTGTTGTTCGTGTAAGTATAATATAAGGCTAATGCCTAGTATGGGTATGACAATATTTTCCTTTTCTTGGTCTTGTTGACAACCCTGCTGGAAAAAGAACACTATATCTTAACCAAGTTAAACTATGCTGACCAACCTTCATTTGTAAGGAGAAGGGGTACCAATCTCAAGGAAATGTTTGAGAAAAAGCAGAACATTACAAGGAAAACTAACCCAGCAAGAAAGGGAACATTTAAATGTGGGGCATGTAGCCAATGACATGCCATCTTGGAAGAAAAAAGTATCACCATTCCATCCAGAAGGTTTAAAATCTACCCCGCAGGCCATTTCACATGTGGTAGCAAGGGGGTGGTCTATTTAGGCTTCTGCACCACATGCAGCAGTTTCTATGTAGGCAAACGGAAGGGAATTCCATAGCGGATATACGAACATTTTATGATATAAACAAAAGAAGGAAACCAATGCTTTTATAAGCACTCCTGACCTGTCCAAACATAAAACTGAAATTTATGGTACTGGAGCAAGTTAAGCCTGATGCCAGGGGGGGTGATTGGGAATCAACTTTAGAATATCGAGAACTCCTCTGGCAATTAAAGTTAGATGCTGGGAGACCCCCTGGGCTTAACGGTTTGATCAGTATCAAGCCGCTATTGAAACTAAGAAGGGCAAGACTTTAGTTTGACATTCCCCACACAATTACTTATGGCAAGTACTCATACACATAGGCATGATTTTCACTTAATGCTACACTATGCAAAGTCTATGTTAAGGAAAGACCTATTGCACAGCATAGTTTAACTTGGTTAAGATATAGTGTTCTTTTTCCAGCAGGGTTGTCAACAAGACCAAGAAAAGGAAAATATTGTCATACCCATACTAGGCATTAGCCTTATATTATACTTACACGAACAACAGTTGGTACATCAAGTCACTCCATCTTATTCCAATTTTCAAAAGAAGTGCAACTTTTTGCACAAAGCAAGTTTTATTACAAAGTTAAACACTATGGAAACAGTGCACAATGTTTTGTTTATTTTTAAGCTATTAGCATTTTTAGTAGTGACAGATGCATTAATGCATTATTTTAAGCAATCTATTATATTTTTTTATATATTTTGTTTTAAAGGAATTTTTAAGCATGTGGAATAGTGCATAGTCTCTTTAAAATGTTAATTGGTAGTGCTTTCTAATTAACCTAGGATTTTCAAGGTATATAAGACACCTGATTCAACAGCATGGTGTCACTTGATAAAGCTCAGAATTCCTCTGAGCGAAAGCGCTTGTGTGTTATTATTCTGTGGTTCTGAATAAAGGAATTATTTGAATTCGTTTGGTGCCTACCTGGATTTACTGAATCTGCCTTGGTGAACTTACAACAAGCTGTTCCATTTCCTGGCTGTGTGTGCATTTACTTCATGGTGAAAGTAGTGGTCAGCCATACATCTTGAAATCTGATTTTGGTCACCTAGTCCTTCATGGATTGATTTTAGTCTGTCTTTGATTTTGTCTTTTACAGTAATGTTTTTGTTGTTGTTGTCTTTCGGCTTTTCCTGGTTAGGGGTCGCCACAGCGAAACTCCGGTCTGCTAATGATTGGCAGTAGATTTTGATGAACGCCGAGGTGCCAGCTCGACGTTCAACCTTCAATGAAGGCACTCCCATTTACGCATGTCTTTCAAAAGCCCACCCAACCACGGGGAGGACATGCAGACTCCTTATAGTAATGATTATTATTATTATGATTATTATTTAGAATGCTTTTTACTGAAATCGGATTTGTGGCTCTTTCTTTCTTTGGTTCTGTCACGTTCCTCGACCACTCTGCTCTTACCTACATCCACTGGGAACCGATCCTTATGCAATACACACACACTTCAGCACTCTGGACAGCTTACAGTGGTGCCTAGAAAAGACAACAACGATGCATGGAGGATTCTAATAAAGCTTGATAAATCTAGATGAGTACAGAATTACTGTCATATTTAAATTAAAAACCTGGGTACCTAAACCACTCTTTTACTTTTTAAGTAAAATACAACAGTAATTCTGTATAGATAATTACAGAATCACTATTATATTTTACTTAAAAACTAAAAAAGTCTTCTTCTTCTTTCGGCTGCTCCCATTAGGGGTCACCACAGTGGATCATCAGTTTCCATTTCTTCCTGTTTTCTGCATCTTGCTCTGTCACACCAACCACCTGCATGTCTTCTCTCACCACATCCATAAACCTTATCTTAGGCCTTCCTCTTTTCCTGTTATCTGGCAGCTTTATCTTTAGCATCTTTTTCCCAATATACTCCGCATCCCTTCTCAGTACATGTCTAAACCAATGTAATCTTGCCTCTCTGGCTTTGTCTCCAAACCTTCCAACCTGGGCTGACCCTCTAATATACTTATTCCTAATCCTGTCGACCTTCGTCGCAACCAGTGCAAATCTTAGCATCTTTAACTTTGCCACATCCAGCTCTGACTCCTGCCTTTTTGTCAATGTCACTGTCTCCAACCCATATAACATAGCTGGTCTTACTACCCTTTGTAGACCTTCCCTTTCATTCTTACTGGTACTCATCTGTCACAAATCACTCCTGACACTCTTCTCCACCCACTCCATCCTGCCTGTACTCTCTTCTTCAACTCTCTTCCACACTCACCATTACTCTGAACTGTTGATCCCAAGTATTTAAACTCATCCACCTTCACCACCTCTACTCCCTGCATCCTCACCATTCCTCTATCCTCCCTCTCATTCACACACATATATTCTGTCTTAGTCCTGCTGACCTTCATTCCTCTTCTCTCTAAAGCATATCTGCACCACTCCAGGGTCTCCGCCACCTGTTCCCTACTCTCAGTACAGATCACAATGTCATCTGCAAACATCATAGTCCACGGGGACTCCTGTCTGATCTCGTCTGTCAACCTGTCCATCACCATTGCAAATAAGAAAGGGCTCAGAGCTGATCCTTGATGTAATCTCACCTCCACCTTAAACGCATCTGTCACTCCCACCCGCAGACCTCACCGCTTTCACACTACCCTCGTACATATCCTGCACCACTCTTACATACTTCTCTGACACTCCCGACTTCCTCATACAATACTACAACTCCTCTCTAGGCACCCTGTCATATGCTTTCTCTAAGTCCACAAAGACACAATGCAACTCCTTCTGACCTTCTCTGTACTTCTCCATCAACACTCTCAGAGCACATATCGCATCTGTAGTGCTCTTTCCTGACATGAAACCATACTGCTGATCACTAATCATCAACTCCCTTCTTAACCTAGCTTCCAGTACTCTTTCCCATAACGTCATGGTGTGACTGATCAATTTAATCCCTCTGTAGTTACTACAGCTCTGCACATCACCCTTATTCTTAAAAATCGGTACCAAAACACTTTTTCTCCATTCCTCAGGCATCCTCTCACTTTCCAAGATTTCATTAAACAATCTAGTTAAAAATTCCATTGCCATTTCACCTAAACACCTCCATGCTTCCATAGGTATGTCATCTAGACCAACAACATTTCCATTCTCTTCATAGCTATCCTTACTTCCTCCTTGCTAATCCACTGCACTTCATGACTCACTATCTGCACATCATCCAACCTTCTCTCCCTCTCATTCTCCTCATTCATCAGCCCCTCAAAGTACCCTTTCCATCTTCTTAACACACTCTCCTCGCTTGTGAGTACGTTTCCCTCATTTATCCTTTATCACCCTTATCTGCTGCACATCTTTACTAGCTCGGTCTCTCTGTCTAGCCATTTGGTACAGGTCCTTTTCTCCCTCCTTAGTGTCCAACCTTTCATACAACTCTTCATATGCCTTATCCTTAGCCTTCGCCATGCACCTCATCTCCTTATACTCCTGTCTACTTTCTTCATCTCTCTGACAATCCCACTTCTTCTTCACCAACCTCTTTCTCTGTATACACTCCTGTACTTCCTCATACCACCACCAGGTCTCCTTGTCCTCCTTCCTCTTTCCAGATGTCACACCAAGTACCTTTCTAGCCATCTCCCTTACTAGCTCTGCTGTAGTTACCCAGCTATTCAGTAACTCTTCACTGCCACCCAGTGCCTGTCTTAAATCTTCCCTGAACTCCATCTCACAATCACCCTTTTTCAATTTCCACCATTTGATCCTTGGTGCTGCCCTCACACTCCTCCTCCTCTTCTTGATCACCAATGTCATCCTACAAACCACCATCTTATTTTGCCTAACTACACTTCCCCCTGCCACCACTTTACAGTCTCCAATCTCCTTCAGACTGGCCCTTCTACACAAGATATAATCCACCTGTGTGCATCTTCCTCCACTCTTGTATATCACCCTATGCTCCTCCCTCTTGTTAAAATATGTATTCACCACAGCCATATCCATCCTTTTTGCAAAATCCATTACTATCTGACCTTCTGCATTCCTTTGCTTAACACCATACCTACCCATCACTTCCATCCCCTCTGTTCCCTTCACAAACATGCCCATTGAAATCTGCTCCAATCACCACTCTCTCACCCTTGGGTACAGTCATCACCATTTCATCCAACTCACTCCAAAATTTTTCTTTCTCATCCATCACACACCCAACATGTGGAGCATATGCACTAACAACATTCATCATTACACCATCAATTTCCAGCTCCATAAACATCACTCTGTCTGACACTCGTTTCACCTCCAAAACATTCTTAGCAAACTGTTCCTTCAGGATAACCCCTACACCATTTCTCCTCCCATCCACACCATGATAAAAAACTAAAAAGTAAAAAATAAAAATATAAAACAGTTTTTTTAATAAAAATATTTTTATTTTATTGACACTCTAAAAAGCGAAAAATAAGGAAGGAGTGAAAACTTTGCAAAAAAAACACAGACAAGCTGATTTCAGAAAAGCATGCAAGGTTTTTTGTTGATTCCTGCGACTTCTTCTGCTACCTCAATAACAGAATCAGCAAAACCAACCTCAAATGATTTTCTGAACTCAGGTTGTCTGTGTTTCTTTCACAAAGTTTTCACTTTTTAGAGCAACTTGATAAAAAGCATTCTTTGTTAAAGAATTTTTTTTTTGTTTTTTATGTTATATCCTGTTAAAAACAAAGAGGATATGTGCAATTTGATGAGCGATCGTTTGTGAAGTTTCAAATCTCTCCTGATGATTATCAGTCTTAGCGTTTGCCTGAGTATCTATACTTACATTCTTTCTTTTGCACACTCAGAAGTAGCCGCAATCAATTCTTGTGTGCAATCACATAATTCCTTAAAACAAGTGGCACCATTGCACAAGACCAAATACATCTAACTTTACTTTAGCTGCATTTGTCCAGCTGTCAGGATGTCTTATTTGAATTATTTAAGGAGTAACTGGCACATTTCTAGGACTTGTTGTTGCCAGGTTACATATATGCATATCCTACACTGCACTTCATATTAGTGATTATTTACAGTTTCTTACTCAGATATTCTGTCTGCACTACCTGCATACCTCTCAACCTGCAGACATTTAAAATAGAAACAAAGGCCCTAGAAAAGTAGGAACAGCCATCTGAAAATGTGGATATCTATTTAGTATAAAATGTTAATACCAGTAGTACATAACTCCCCCATTTTCAGTAGGAATATGAGATGCCACTCACAAACACATTTAAAACAGAGTGATAAAAATGACTGAAAAATAGAAGCACATTATCACAGAGACAATGTAAAATCTATAGACTTTAATGAAATGTATTAACAAAAGTCTACTACACAAGATTATTTATTTTTGCGTCAGAAAAAGGAAGATGTAAGATGTGTGCGCTCTGTTGACATTGATATGTTGGTCATACAGTTTGTTTTTCTATGTACTAGAACCTTGTCCATCTACCTACTTAATTGAATAAACTACTTGAGCCTTCAACAAGTTGTCTTTATTTCTTCAACAGGGAGAGTATCAGAGATAGAGAGTATCCTAGATCTGCCAGCTGAAGTGATTTGGTCTGGACTAATCCTTTGTGCTCTGAGTTCATTCCTCCAAAACAGGGACAGCCGAGAAGTCTGACTATGTGCATTATGGACACCAACAGCCTTAAAAGCATTATTCTGCATTTTATACTTATCAAACTGGCATTTATATGCCCTGCTACTACAGCCTTTCTTCTAGCATTTTGTACAATACTTTTCTTTGTTTGTAAGTCATAATAGCCCAAGATGTTATTTCAATAAAAACATAATAATCCTAGAAGTATATTCATGTAGTGTTTGTTGTATTTCCATGGCAGTCTGTGCAGTAGTTTATATAGATATTGTGATCTGACCATTTTATGTAAGTTGTCATCATGTGTATCAGGTATCTATCTGCTTCTCAGTGTCATTGGCAATGTCTTTTCTAAAGGGCAGTGCTCTGCTTGTCCCCGTAACGTTGTAACATATTCAAAAAAGGTAAATGTTTCTTTTTTATTTAGTTTATAGAATGTAGAATGTTCAGTAACTAGAAATGGTTTTCAACTGAAGTGATAGTTTAGGATGTGCAGTGTTTTCACATGGCTTATGTGAGGGACACTAATCTATGCAATAAGGTAGAGGCTTTCTTTGAGACAACAACATTGTTAGAGTCACAGTGCAACTCCATTTTTATTATATGCATTGACCAGTCTTTCACACTGGCATTAAAAGTGTTCACACAGCTAACATATTTGTCAGTTTGTGACTTAGATTCCACATCCAAATGCCATACACAAGTATACTAATGCAGGGCCTGAGAGTGTGTAAGGGGGTACAGCCTTGCCTTTTAAAAGCTTTTTGCATTTTAAACACAAAATGCTTAAAATAAGACCAGAGCTGGATCCTTTAAGGTAAGAATGCCCTCTGTCTTTTCATTCTTGTATGAATTCACACACACATGTGCCTGTTGCTTACTTCTTTTCTGTGTTCTATGCAGAATTTAAATACAAGACGTTCATGCTTGTGTGTGGGTGTATCTATTGCTTACTCTTTTAGTGCATTCCATGTGGAATTTAAATACAAGAAGAGGAATGCCCTCTATATGTGTGTCCCTGTTTGCACTGATGCATGTACACAAATGTTGCGTACTCCT
The DNA here is from genome assembly GCF_019279795.1 of Protopterus annectens. NCBI lineage: Eukaryota > Metazoa > Chordata > Ceratodontiformes > Protopteridae > Protopterus > Protopterus annectens. The sequence goes on from NC_056743.1 coordinate 645,174,979, forward strand.
TTTCCGTGTTCCTCACAGAATTTCAACACAAGATGTTCTTGGTTGTGTGTGTGCACCTGTTGCTTACTCCATTTCCATGTTTCTTGTGGAATTTAAATACAAGAAGTTCTTGCTTGTGTGTGTGTGTGTGTGTGTGTGTGTGTGTGTGTGTGTGTGTATGTGTGCACATCTGTTGCTTATTCCTTTTCCACATTCCACACAGAATTTAAATACAAGACATTCTTGCTTGTGTGTGTGCAGCTAATTCCTTCAGGCTCAATCCCTTTACCTTAGTTCCAGGAAACAACAGCCTGAACCCTCTACATCAGCTACCAAACAAGGAAAAAAAATAGTTTTGGTAAATTTTCAAGGAATTGTAAGCTTTAGTGCATTTTTAAGGATCTATGAGCTTCATGTTAAGTCTGTTTTCAATGTGCAACTGCTATGTTTATCAAATGGTCATAACATAACAGGTAGCATATTTGCTTTTGATGCAGAAGGCTGTGGGTTGTACTCCCACAGCATGTAGATTGATTGCTGACACTGTGTTGTACTTTAAGGGTAGGAGGTTGGTGTGCTGCAGTCCTGTGTGTGTCCTCCTTTGGAAGTGATGCCTAGTACCAATGAACCTGTTGTCGTTTTGCCATCCATTTCCTATTGCAATATTACCAAATTATCTTTTTTTTTAATGTAACAGGCAATTTATTCTTTAAGGGCAGCAGGCACTGAATTTGTCTATGAAACACTGAAATATAAAGTTATTTGCTAGCAGCAAACTCTTCATTTGTTACAGATCTCTTTAATGTGGAATTATTTGAATGACTTTTACTTCTGCAGAGATTGTGCTTACGTACAGGTACTGGTGGATGGTAACGACAGAAGTCTGAGTGGCCTTTTATGGTTAAGATGTTCTGAAATGGGCAGTTTTGTCATTATTGGATCATACGTTTTATTTTATTGATTACTGGAAAAATGTTCAAAATTACAAATTTAAAGCAGACACTAAAGTGCTGTATTATATAAAGAATATAATTTAATACAATCAGGAAGGTGAATCAAAGAACACATACATGTATGTGTGGTTCTAAAATGTGAGCAAGGGTCTACGGTCTGAAAACAGCTCAGAGGTAAAATTTATCTGCCAGTGGCCAGATGTATTTTCTTTGACTATGGGTTTCAATGCCATTTCAGTTAATGTGAGTTTCAAGGACAGAGAAGTTTATTGCTAATGCTAAGTCTTTTTTTCATTGAGAGACTGTATTATTTTGTTTAGCAAATGTTAATCTGCTGTGCACTGTCTGTACTCTTACCATCTTGCCAAGGCCTGGAACTCCTTATCTCTATCCATCAGTTCAATACCCTCCATCCCATCCTTCAAAACCATTGAAACACTTCCTAGCCCAAAGCTTGCTCTGTTCTTGCTCAACACCAGGATAAACTATATCCCTAAATGTGAACAAATACCTATTCATACCTCATATCTCCTTACTCTCTCTCCTTCACTCACTTCCTTACTTCTATCAATTTCTGTCCCTCGGCTTTCTCACCAAGTATAGCCTAAGCTTGCATTTCTTTCACTTCGTATTGCAATTCCTGTTTGTATTATACTAACTTACATTTAATTTCTCTATAAACAGGCTAACATTTCTCTAACTTTTAAATCACTGTCATATAACTTATATCTATTCTTAACCAATGTTTTCATATTATGTCTAATTTGATATAATTATTTAAACTACATTTGTTTTTTGTATTATTTTTAAAGACTGTAAAATTATTGTTCTTAAAATGTTTTGTAATACTTCGGAGCTTTTATCCCCAGGCCTTTGCTGAAAATAGGCTCCTACCCAATAGGACTTTCCCTGCAATCAAATTTCAATAAATAAATAAATAAGTCAGTCACCTTTGGGAAATGCTCCTAATCTGCAACTTACAGTATGACCAGTACCACACAGACTGGGTAGTCAAAGATCATGGCAACTGAGTCAACAGTTTCCTCACTTTGGGCCACCAGGTTGCAACAGTGGTTAGTAAATCCTTTTACTGAGAATAACAGATTTCCAAAGGTATTTCATCTGGGTCAAAGCCCTTAATTAGACCAGTTATTGAGAACAATATCCCTTTTGCCATGTAGCTATCCAGACATATCATAAAAGAAACTCCCTGAAGGTTCTTGATGAAGATGAACGTTGACCTAAACTCCTTAAGCAAACAAGACAGACTTGAAAATATATCTCTACAGTCTGTCTCTTATAGACTTCTTTATTGATATATATGGCTGGCATTCCCTGTCATCAAAGACTTCACCCTACTTGATCTCGGATAACTTCACAGGATGTAGAGCTACACAAACACCTGAACCAAGGATATGAAATACCATGAGCATGTAAGCATAACACTTTGGAGGGATACATTTGTTACACATTGCCTGACCCATCTCTGGAAAAACACTCCCCTGCATCGTATGCAGAGTGACACCCTTGCTTCCTGCAAGACTAGCCCTGTTGATGGTGTTGGTACCCAGAAGTTCATACCTGGCCTGACATGCTTTTCAGCCTGGAAGTGGGGAGGGGGGTTGCATCTTGAGAGTAACATTTGGCAAGGTGCACATGGTCTTCAAACTTGTTGGCCTTGTAGCTCCTGTAATGATATGATACTCTGCTCTACTGTTAATTTTGTGAGCTGCCCAGTTTTGTGGCACTGTATTTATTATGTCTCACTCCCTATCTTGCGCATGATAGTTGGAAAATAAGGTGCTTTCATTATTAGCATTAAGATGTGCACCCATTAGGCATAGCTTCTTTTTGTGGCTATTGTTTTAACATGAATCTCAAAGCATTACTTCTCTCTAGAGGCATTCAGTGTGGACCTAAGATCAGACAACTTCGACAGTATTGCTTTTACTGCTATCCCTTTTTAATAGAGATCATTTTCTCATTTAATAGTTTAGATGTGGCAGTATTTGTTCAGAATAGACAATACATATATATTTACTGGAGTAATGAACATTTTTGGTTGACACACTTCATCAATTATTCACTTTCTTACTATTCAATGTGTACATATCCAAGCTCATAAGGAAATCATTGTCTCCTGAGTCTTTATGGCTATTGGTCTTGCTTTCCCTGTACTTCTTAACTGGTTTCACTTTGCATCATGACTTGAGATCTATCTTATTACACTCCTGCCTGTTCTGTGCATTTATAGTTTTGGGCATTATTCACAACATCTTTAAACTTAGATACATTACCTCACCTTTTGTGGCTGTTATAATTGTTACACACTGAGGTCATACCTCTCAACTGTCAAGAATTTCTGGTCTGTTCCACATAAAATTTATGTTTTCTGGCAAGTAATTAAGGATTAAAGTCACTAAATAATGATGGAAATTTGAGTTTCAGACTTATTTTCCTTCAGAAAATGCACACTAATTCAAACCCTATTATTATAAAGACGTTTTAAGTTTATAGGAGCAATATTTAAAAATTGCCCAGGTTTTGGGCTTTTGTCCCCACATTATATTTGCTTTGTCCAGATTATTTGTGAAGAGGTTGAGAGGTATGACTGATGTAGTTACATCAGGGGAACTTGTTTTATTAAGGTTCTTGTACTTCGTCAGTTCCAGTACTCTCATGTGAAAGAGACACTTCTGGTATACCAGCTGGGATTATAGGATCGACAAACAAATAAATAATTATAAGTTACAAAAACATCCAGTCGACAAATTGTTTGGCTATACTATATGCCATTCCAATTGCGACAGGTAAAATACACAAATGTTTGGATCGTTGGGGCAATGCTAAAGGGTGACAAGTTCCAGAGAAAGCCTTGTGATTGCTGTTTCCATAACCTTTATCTTCCTGTTCTATTACTGTTATTATTAATAATTTGCAACTCACACAATATTCAGTAACACCGGAGACGGAATAAATGAACCAGAGAAATGGTGCTTGACAAATGCTGAAATTCTGAATCACAAGTTTGCAAATAACAGTGAAACAATGCTGAGATACATGTTTTGTCTGGGTGAATGGTGGTTGGTTATAAGGGTGTGTTGCAGTGTGATGTGTGATGCAAGATGTTTAGTGTTAATGTATTGTGAGTTTGTTGTGGATCTGAATGTGTACATAGACATTTTGTGAATCTGAAAGGAGGAATATGACTGGTGCAGTGTTGCGTGTCCATAAGCAAACTCTAAGAGTAAAAATGTACTATTTTTCATGGCAATGGCAACCTCAAACTTAAACTTTTTACAGAGAGGCTTTGCTACTTCAGATAATGTAGCATGTGTCTGTTTAGCCCATTTCTGAAATGTAGTCATGTTATTAGTGCTGATCCTGTTGCTTACTTGGATGTCTTATTACGTAAAGATGTGGACAGGTTTTGCTATGTGGCTTCTGTCTATAGGAAGCTTACTAATTCTAATTCCTTCTTACATTTTAGTAGTGCACACTCATTTAAACAGAAACAAGCGGTCATCAAGGGGCAACTGGTTAGGGCATTGCATATGTTGAGTGTGATTTACTTAAACAGATATTTTTAGGAAGGAGGATATCCAATAAATTTAATTGATGAGCTTGTTTCTGAGGTTCATAGTAAATGTGAAAGTGGTCAGTTATCGCCTATTTTACTGATTAAGCAGCCTTTGGTTGAAACTAATGGATATCGTGGTGCAGGTAATAATGGAAGTGGGAAGAAGCCTTTTACGTCACAGGCTTTTATAATGTCTTTTAATGCTGATAGGTTTGCTATTACGAATGTACTGTACAAGAACTGGAAAGTACTATGTGAGGATTTGGATGTGAAAAGCAGGACTACTGAAAAAACACTTACTGTTTATGGGAAGGGTATGAATTTAAAAGATATTTTTGAACAAGCCAGAATGGTTCATAGGGGTGCCCCTAGGATGACTAAATGTGGGAGGTGCAGATGTTATAGGTTTATCCTGGAGGGGGACATATTTTCACTACAGGGTAAAACATTTCTCCTAAAGGGAAAATACAATTATGAAAGTGTTGGTTTGATGTATATTGCTATTTGCCAGACATGTGATTGTTAAACAGAGTGTAAACTTAGACAGAGAGTATATGAGCATATGTATGGCATTAGAAAAATAGGACTACTAACACTCTGTATAAGCATATATTGGGTTTTGAAGATTATAAGTTTTGATTTATGGTGGTAGAAAAGGTGGAACCTAATCCTAGTGGAAGCTCATGGGAGTTGATGTTAGAGAAACATGAATCGTTTTGGCAGATATATTTTAAATCATATAGCTGGCCAGGACTGACTGATCATGTTTCTATTGCCCCGTTGCTGAAATTGAGGGCATTGACAAGATGAAATGGAATAAGTTTGCTTTGCTCTATCTTTTGAACTGCTTGTATATGTTCATGTTTATATATTTTTTTCTTCTTCTTTTTCTCTTTTTCAATGTTTGAAAATTTTCAATATTCCCTTTTTAATGTTTAAAGATTTTAATATGTATATTTGTGTGTGTATGTGTGTGTGTGTGTGTGTATATATATATATATATATATATATATGTTGTATCTTTCGGCTTTTCACGGTTAGGGGTTGCCCCAGCGGAACTCCGGTCCGCTAATGATTGGCAGTAGATATTTTTACGTACCGAGTTGCCAGCTCTGATACACAACCTTCAATGAAGGTACGTCCATTCACGCATGTCTCCCCACAGAAGACGCTTTAGCTGAGAATCGAACAGGACAACATCTTACTGTGAGGCGACAACGCTACCGCAGCACCATCACCGCAGTAATATATATATATATATATATATATATATATATATATGTATTTAGGTTTTCCCTCAAGTCATATAGGTTCATAGGCTGGTACTAGGCTGTCGGTCCTAGGGCCTATACAAGTTTCTACAGCCTTTTCAGTTGTTCCAGATGTCTTGAGAGGTACATACCAAATGGGGCGTTGTATTCTTTAATGGGTCTAATGAGTGATGAGTACAGTGGGACAATGACCTCCTTTTTTCTGGATGAAAAGCCCTTAGTGATGAGGTATGCCACATAAAAGGATTTTCTGACTGTTGTGGCAATGTGGTTATTGAAGGTGAAACCACTGTCTACCTGTGTCCCTAAGTCTCTTATCACACTTTCGGTGTTTAGTGTACTGCCACCTATGTGGTAATTCACGGGTATATGTTTTTTCCCAAAGGGGATAACTATACATTTCTTGGCATTGAGCTTGAGCCCATGGTTCTGGCACCAAACATATGTTTCTGTAAGGCCCTTTTGTATAGTATCAACATAATTTGGGGATTCAATAATGGCTCCCAGTTTGCAGTCATCTGTGAACTTTGTTAGCCAGAGTCTCTTAGTGTTGGCCTGTACTTCAGAGAAGTAGATGCCAAACAAGAGAGGTCCCAGGACTGAACCCTGAGGTACCCCACTTGTCACTTGTCTGGAGCTGGATTTGGAGTCGGCTACTTTTACAGTGTGGGTTCTGTCAGTAAGCCAGTTGGCAACACATCGAGTGATGTATGATTTTAACTGGGATCACATGATTCATGTTTTAACATTTAAAAGGACAGGGGGGGTTGTTCTTATATGTCTGATAAAGTTCTGAGAGTTCAGAACGAAAGTTCCTACATTATTGTAATTAGAGTTTTAAGTTTATTAAATTTTGTTTGCTTTTTTGACTTCTGCGGTTTGTGGATGTTTTTTGGTTTGCATTCTTGGTTTATGTCTTTCATTTTTTTTTTGGTTTTGAATGTATAGATGTAGTAGAGTGTTAGTATATGATGTTTATGTGTGTGCGTGCGTGTGTGTGTGCATGTGTGTGTAAATGTATAGATGTGTTTGTAGGCCACAGTATGGTGTGTGTGGATGTGTCTATGTATAGCTATTCTCTCTCCACCCTCCAAAATACTAGAGAGATGCATTCACTCTCAGGTCTCGGACTACCTCCTTACTAACAACCTCCTTTCCGATACTCAGCATGGTTTCCGACCAAAGCTTAGCACCACCACTGCCTTACTCTCCTTTACTAACACTATCCTTCAGCATAAAAACAATGGCTATCTCTCCTCTGCTACTTTCCTAGACCTATCTAAAACATTTGACATGGTCCCACACAAACAACTCATCTCTGTCCTCAGTAACCTATCCTTCTCTCAATCATCACCAACTGGTTTCAGAGTTACCTGTCTGACTGTCAACAATCCGTTGTATGGCAGATTGACATATCTCCCCAGCTATCTGTCTCTATAGGGGTGCCCCAAGGATCTATCCTTGGACCCCTACTCTTCTCTATTTTCACCAATAATCTAGCCTCTGCCACCAAACATGGCACACTCATACAATACGCAGATGACTCGACCATCATCTGCTCAGCCCAGTCCCTACCCAAACTGCAAAACGTCACACAGGAAGCCTTTTCCTCTGTTGAAACTTGGTTATCCAATGCCCAATTAATACTCAACCCAAACAAAACTAAAGTACTCATCTTCCAACCCACCAAACATACTCAAAACAACTCTCACTTTAATATCACAGCAAAAGGCAACACCACTATACACCCAACAGAACACACCAAATTGCTAGGAGTGGAAATAGACAATAAACTAATATCTGACATTCACATATCCATGACCATAAAAAAAGTCCACAAAAAACTAGGAGCATTATACAGAAATAAGCAACTTCTCACCAAAGCAGCAAAGATTTCAGTAGCAAATTCCCACCTTATCTCCACCCTACTTTATGCGTCTCCAATATATACCAACCTAAGGCAATGCAATCTAAACAAGCTAGAGACCTGCTACAACAAAATCGGCAAATTCGCCACAGGGGCATCTTATTGTATTCACCACTGTCTCTCAGTTGCTGAACTGGGCTGGCTTGAACTCCCTCACCTCCTTCAATGGTATCAACTCTCACTCACCCACAAACTAGTAAAACATCCACTAAATGGCCCATCCCTCCAGAATCTACTCCAACCCTATCGCACCACCAGACCACTAAGATCTAGCAACAAAAATCACTTGCAGATCACTAAAGCCAGTAACTCTGCTGGTGAAGCACTATTCTCTTGCGCCATAGCCAAATTATGGAACTCCCTCTCACCCACAATTACCTCCATACCATCATGCACCCACTTCAAAACTTTACTAAAAGCACACCTAAAAACATGCTGGCTATGACCTTGCAACTCCCACTCTAATATCACCCACCCCATCCAACCACTACCTTTCTTACCACCCCACTAACTACCTTGATTATAGCAAGCTCGGATGCTCATGAGCCTAGTACTTATTATACAGCAGGAACTTCTTATTGTAACAATTGTTAATGTCCGTTATGTACTTCACAGATAAAGATTCTAGTTGTCTACTGATGTACTATGTTCTTCGTCTGTAACTATGTTTGTAATTAATTGCTATGTTAAGCAAATTGTTAATCGCTATGTAAATCCAATGTAACTACTGCCTGTATATTTTAACTGTGGAGCTTTTCTCCCCGGCCTCCGCTGAAAATGGACCTACGTCCAGTCGGACACTCCCGGTCAACAAATGTAAATAAATAAATAAAAAATAAATAAAAATAAATAAATATGCTACTGGATGGTGTATGTTTGTGTGTGTCTATGCATATGTTCTGTATGCCCAAGTAGCATAACTGCATTCGGCCAAACAAGTGGGCATGGGGAGTGTTTGAGGTCAGAATGCTCATCTTGTTGTAAACAGACCTGAAGTATACATTATCAAAGAGAAGTGTTATATCAGTCCTGAGAAAAAAAAAGCAAGATAAAAAAATCTCTCAGTGACATTAACATTTAGTTCTGATGCTTAGATGTGTATGTAAAATAATACATTTTCATAACACGTTTTGTATGGCATTGCCTGAAATGATTTCATGGTGAGATGTGTCATTCCACGTGGAACCCTTTTTCTAGTCATTTTCTATTTCTCTGTACAGTTCTGCTGCTAATGTTATTTATCTGTTTAATACATCTTACAGTTTTAACTGCTTTCTGATCTTTGAGCAACAGTTTTAGTGATATCTAGTACTTAAAAAGTTAGATTTGCTTTAACTGCAATAACCGAAGGTTTTGTTGTTTTACAGGTTTGTGTTATAATAATGTTGCTTTCAAAGCAGAGTCACAGACAAATGGAAATTTGAAATTTTCCTGCTCTAAATGTAAAGATCTCGAACTCACTAGCACAACAGACTCATTTGCTTGGCGGTTCAATGGTAAAGAAGAAAACAACAGAACAGCAATAATCCGTAGAACGAAAAATACACTGATACTTAAACAGAAAGGACCTTCAGTCTACGGGAAGTGGAGCTGTGTGCTAACAGAAAATGCCATCTATCACGCAGAATACTGCCTGGAGGGAGCGGACGACGACGAGGCCTACACTGAACAGTCATATCCATCCACTACAGGTGATGTCTTTTTAATGTGGGAAATGCAATGATCATATGCACACAGGGAGCAATTCAGTAGAACGTACAGTGTGGACAAGTCTTACAAATGACCGTACTAAAATAATTCAGTGAAGCATATTCAAAACATAACCACTGTTAGGGATTCTATGCATCATTTAACTAGAAGGAACTTATGGAGTACCGCTGTATCATTATAACAGCCATTACTATCAATGGTTCAAACAATCCTGCTTGCACTAGAAACATTTCAAGAAGACGTTACACAGTAAGATAATACAGTGTCATGTTACTGGTTATAATACAGTGCCATGTTATTGGTTATAATAGAGCATGTCACTTTACTGGTAGGTGAGTGGCTTGATGTCACTATGAGTTTCACAGCAATGTATTGCATTGTGTGAGATGGAGGTATGCTTTTCGGAGGCTTTTCCCTGTTTCTTCTCTTTTGTGCAATTGTGGAGCTGATATATAATTTTGGGAGGCATGTGGAAGGTGCTTGCAAGCACCCCTGCAAAAAAGATATTTTTGCACTTGTTTAGTTTTTCAGGCTCTCCATTTTTGGTATTTAAGTTTTGATAAACTATGAACCAAAAAAATTATTGCCGATGGCTTGTAGGTAAACGAGCTTTGACAGCTGGTTTCAGTTTGTAAGCACATTAAGTGAACTGATCCACACAAGTGCATTTTTCAATCATGATCCATACCACAAGCAAAACACACACAAAAAAATAAAAAAGAATACACAGCAGTTGAGTGAACACTATTTACAGACCATAATCATAAATCATACAGGTATAATAGTGAAAACAAAGCCACTGAGTTTACAATTAGTAAAAGATTAAACATGTTTCATGAAGCCTTACCACATGTTCATCCTCTCCATTCCAGGTGGCATTTTTTTCTGTGAAGATTTACAAACTGGCACAAGCTGTGTTGTGGAAGATCACAATGGAAGGACATGCTAGTCCCTGAGCTTGCAAGTTATTTTCTATCATTCGTGCAGTTCAGGTCTTAGTGTTGACTTATATGTTGTTAAAGTTCTCACAATCAGTGTCTAAGAACCAATGCTTATAAGTGTTGGTGTAGTCACCAAATAATGAGCCAAAACTCACTCTCCATCACTCGTTCAAACCACCTGGGAGTGTCAGGGAAGCGTCTGTATATATCTGCTTCCCCATTCCCTCACTACTTGAATCCTTCATGACACAAATATTGAACTGTTGCACATCTTAAACATGCTAAGAAATCCAGCTATCACATTACTGCCACATATGGCTCCCCTTCACTGTCTCCTAATGACCATAACTACCTCAATAGCTTGAATTCTATCTATTAATACCAATGGTCTAATCATGGGTGAGTTTAGTTACCCAGCCACTAATCGGAAATCTTAAAACAGCAAATACCAAGTATGATCCATGGTTCCTCAGTTTTGTAAGTACTAAATGCCTAGATCAAATAGTCCAAAATCCCACTAGGTGTGATGTCATACTTCATCTCATCCTTACAGATCTTGCCTGTACCTGCACCCCTACTAAAGTCTGACCATAAAACTGTCATCTTCTCCCTCAAAACTAGCACCATTCTGTTCAATAACTGTCATATGCAGAGATTACTCCAAAACCAACCTATTTCCCTGTCTGAGGACCTGAACAAATTCAAAAGCAGCCCCCCAATGACCCATTTACTAAGACTGTCACATATGCCTCTAACTTCACTGTCCATCTAAACCAGAGTATAGAGACCTCCATGGCATAACTATAATGGAAAATTCAAAAATAAATATCTATGGTGGAATTCTTTAATAAAAAACTCCATAATAAGAGGAAAAATACTTCTTTTGTATAAAATATTCTTAACCTCCCACCATAAACATTATTGAGGCAAGACAGCAAAGAACTGAAACACACCATTAGGAAGACTAAGGCAGGTACAAACTGAAAGCAGCCACCTACTACAAGGATAACCGTAAGGCCTTTTTGTCTATATTAGGAATATTTTGAAATAATATCCAAGCTTCAGTCGAAAGGAAATACATGTTTTAATCCCAAAGCCATACTGATCATTATAGCCATCAAATTAATTTCCAGTTTCACCCTCCCACTCACTCCCATGTTACCTCCCTTGAATCAGAAATTTCCCTTTCTCCCAAAATCATTCTAGATCAGATCCTAGGGGCTACATCCAAAATCACAAACAGCTGTATGGACCCAGACCACTACTAGGCTGTCTCCCGGTTAGTACAAAGTACAATAATTGTTGAACTTTTCCTAAACCTTTCCAGCCTTAATCTCTGCATAGGATGTGGCCTTAAGCTTAAAGTCAAAAATGTAATGTAATTGTCTTTGTGACTAAATACTGCAGTAATGGGACCTTGCTTATACAGAAACAGTCATGAGAGATCTAGGTACTTTCATTGACAATGAACTATTCTTCAGTCACTGTGTATCGGTTATAGTTAGGAAATGCTTCTATTATTAAGGGTATATCCTCCATGTTTAAGGAAGTCATACTTCCCCTCTATTCTTCCCACTTCAGGCCAACCATTAAATACATGTGCTGTTTGGAATGCACTGCCCCAAAACTCTTGCTGAATTACAGTGAGTGCAATGTTTTCCCACTAAAAACAGTCAAAGGACTAAGTTCTCTTAGCTCCCCTGAGAGACTAAAAACTCTGTTACTTTTCTCACTCTTATAGTGGCTGTTACGTGGTGATCTCTGCTTCACCTTCCAAGCTATGAAAGTACTGTCCTACCTGACCTCTTCCACATCAGAAATACTACTAATTTTAAAAATACTCGCTCATAGATCTCAATCTTCATAGCACTGTAACTAAGTAAGACCTCCTCATCCAAGGAATTTCTTATCTGTTCAAGAAGCTCCCCTTGCACGCCAAACAATGTAACACATTGGCCTCCTTCATGTTCTGCCTTCATGACTGGGCAGGTGCACACAAATTTACTCCTGAAGTAAGGCCGTCATTGAGAGGGGTGGAAAATCCAGCTACTAAACTTTCTGGGTTGCATTGCTTGGCTCTGTATGGTCTCCCAGGTCACCTGCCGAATAAGAACCTATGAGGTGGATTGCAGTTATTGGTCACACTTTCTGCAGGTAGGCTATTTCTGTTGTTGCCATGTGTCATGACCTCACACTTGAGTAGCAAAGGCTTGAGTGTGCACGCATATTATGGTGCTGCAGATGACAGAGTTCACCTCTGGCTCCAGTCATGGGGGTTTTATTCAAAGATGCAGGTACCCTGATACCCTGGGGCTGACCGGAGCATGTTCATGACCAGCTGGTAGAAGTGGTCCCTTTGGTAATCTAGCCTTAGCTGATTGGCTGCAGTCAATACAGAGAAATCACCAGCCCCTACTCTCCCACTCCCAGCATTCTCCCATCCCAAGATTCAGCAGGGCCAACTAACCCAGGTTGGAAATATTAACTGAGTCTTCCAATGCCAGGGGACAGAGTTATTTTATTTTTCAGCTTATTTTATTTGCTTTTGTTAACCAGAAAAGCCTGCCTGGGTAGTAACTCCTTTTCAGCTGAGGCCTGGGGAGAAAAGGTCCACATTAACAAAATTACAAAGACAAAGAGCACTAGATACAGTACAGTAGCTTAAGTATTGTGATTGCAAGTCTATTGAACAAGTATTTAAGATGGCAATTTTCAGGAGTTATAGGAAATCAATACACAGAAAAAAAAATAAAGAAACTTTAATATACAAATAAGTTTTAGATTTACACTAGAAACATTCTTATACAATATGCAGCATTATGTAACTTATATCAATATCACTAAGTAAATCCTATCAATGGTTTAAGGACAAATCACTGTCTTGCAAGTCCCTTTGGAACAGAGACATAAAGCCCTGACTGTGTAGGTGATCCATGTTAGATTAACAGCTTGGGCATCTAACATGGTGACAGGTGAGGACTGGCATGCCCACTCTGTGAGATGAAGAGGGAGGGGTACATGCATGGAGAATATAACACAGTTAGATTTTTCTGGTGGAAGTTTGGAGGAAACAGCGAAGTGTTTATTATTACTAATGTTAGCCCTTTGTAAAAGTAAGGGGTGGTTTGCACAGTCTAACCACAGTGTGCCTCATCCATGGGGTTTTACCGAGTATGTACAAGGGATAGGTGAAAAATAGGTAAAACACTCCTGGCAGCAGTATGACAGAGCTGGGGTGCCTCAGTCTCCTCTCAGGCCCAACGTTTAGCACAATAAGTCTACGGATGGCAGGAGGAATCGGCTGACCCAGAGAATGAGGAGACGTACCAGAACCTGTTAATGGTCAGTGCAGGAGGGAAAAGAATGAAAAGAAAAACATTGGAGTATAGCTGTCATCAGATCATTCATGAAGGAGAAGTACAGTACAACATCCCTCATTTTGGATGGTCCTTTCAGAGTAAGTTTTATTTATGAAGGTGTTGAAGTGAGTGTTAACTGCTTAATAGCAAGGGCTAGGCTGTGCCACAAGTTGGAAATATACGCTGTGCATCTCCATTTGTAATTTTGTAATTTGTGGGCTGTTATTGTTTGTAGGTGAATACAGTTTTGAGTTCAATCCAAATGAGTTTCTTCAGAGAGATGTAGTGATGTATTCTATTTGCAGAGCAGATGGCAAATGTGTCTGTTTTATTGTAGCATTGTTCAGTTTCATTCACTTAGATAACTCAAAGATTTGTGGGGATGCATATATATATATATATATATATATATATATATATATATATATATATATATATATATATATATGTAACAGCAGAGAGTTAGTGGCAAGTAAATGAGCATGGTCTGTAAGGACAAGCTGAGATCTGTATAGTGTGCCTAGCTTTCAGTTTTTTTTAAATATATGTGGGTCAAATCTTAGGCTATCATAATTAATGACTCCAAGGTTAGATGTAAGACTATTTCACTTTTGGTGCTATTGGAGGATGTAGCAGCAAAGTTAGTTTCCCTGCTGTGTAAGAGTTGGATGAAAAGAGAATTAATTTGGTTTTATTAAGACTTAGCAGCAGTTTTGCATGATTTAGCCTGGATTCTATATGACTGTCTGAGGCTGAGGAAAGAGTAGAAGAGAGTGGAATTATCTGCATATTGTACAATGGTGGCACATTTTACTTTGTGGTATAGATTTTTTTTAATAACTATACCGAAGAGTAGAGGGCCTAAGACAGAGCCCTGAGAGACAACAATTTGAACTAGCAAGTATGTTGATGAGGTGTCCTGTCATAATGATGCATTGGGTTCGGCTAGTAAGACATGCAGTAAAACAAGAGATAGTAGTAGAATGCAGTCCTAGGTGGGAGAGTCTGTTGAATAGTTGCATATGAAATACTGTATCAAATACTTTAGGAAGGTCATAAACGAGAGAAGATACAAGTAGGCCTTCATTCCAAGGAATGATAGCATTGTTACTTTACTGCTATGGTGGGCCAGAATCAATACTGAAGGGGTACTAAGAGGTCAGTGTCAAGTAAGATTTTTATAATCCTTAACAGAAGTTTTGGAAAGAGGTAAAATAATTGCTATGGGCTTGAAATTAGACAAATCTGCCAAGGGGCCACAATTCTTTCAGTGGCATTATATATGATTTTTTTCCAAAGACAGGGTATGTATGACTTTTTTATGGATATTTTTAAGAGTAATGTTATTGGATATGCAAATTCCTCTGCCACATTTGGGAGGTATTGAAGCTGGACTGGCTGGTGTTGTTAATGGCTTGAGTTGGGTGTTGTTTCCCTGTCTTTTTTGGCTTCCCTCAAGCTGATTATCAGGTGTCACCAGCTCCTCTTCTCATTCATCAGGAATACTTGACCCTCCTTAGCCTCCAATGGGCTTAACCCTTCCTATGTCTTGGGCCAGTGAGGAGAGAGTGGTCTCTGGTGCCAGTGAGGAGAGAGTGGACTCTGGTGCCAGTGAGTAGAGAGTGGACTCTGGTGCCAGTGAGGAGACCATGGTCGCTCGGGTAAATGAGGAGAGTGGTCTCTGGTGCCAGTGAGGAGAGAGTGGACTCTGGTACCATTGAGGACAGCGTAGTCTCTGGTACCAGTGAGGAGAGTGTGGTCTCTGGTGCAGTGTCATACTACTAACAGGAAGTGCTTTTTCATTGTGCCCTAGCACGCACTTGTTGAATGTCCAGGGGTGGACATGCAATGGGAATATGCCGGCATACTGTCCCACCTCATAAGTGACTTAGCCAGTGTCCTCCTATTTATTCCCCTTTAAGGGCAATGTCCCCTTGCATGCCCTCAGCTGCCACTAGGAGCAACCACATGGTACACCCAAGTGCCTGCCCCCCCCCCCAAAGATAGGTACACTCGTCTTTCTCTGCCAGCACCTCAGACACCATAGCTGCTAATTAAACTCGGATTTCCTAGGCTGTAGTTAAGACTTTATCCCTCTGTGGCACAGCACAGGTCAATAGGTGTCTTAAAAGTGTTTGCTAGTTCAGGTGTTAAGCCTTCAGGCAGTTGTTTGAAATCTGGTGGAACTTCTCTACTCAGTGGGGATCATGGTTTGGTGTCAGCAGTAGGTCTAATACAGGCCTCTCATTTCTTTACACAACATTTTAGAGGAGTGCCCCCTTGTACAGGTTCCCTAGCAACAAACACCTGACATGCACATGATACATACTCAGCTCCATACACATACAGACTGTGCATGAGACCACCTTGTTGGAGCACATAGTAAGTAGCTTACGTTGAAGAGTATGAGTACAGGGAGACCACCTTTCCACCAACTCTCCCTTTGGATTAATTTATCAAGGATACCATTTATGCAGCTTGGAAGTGCCCATCCTGTGGTTCAGTGGAACCTAAGAAGGTTGCCACACTGTTACTAGAAAAACTTTTCTCTCCCAATGTCGGGGTCAAGGAGGAGGTAGTCAAGACTATCTCTATATTGTCCAAAGTATGGTATGATTTGGCTTGCTATAGTTTTGACTGTGATGATTCTATCATTATGATTTGGCTTGCTATAATTTTGACTGTGATGATTCTATCATTATGATTTGGCTTGCTATAATTTTGACTGTGATGATTCTATCATTATGATTTGGCTTGCTATAATTTTGACTGTGATGATTCTATCATTATGATTTGACTTGCTATAATTTTGACTGTGATGATTCTATCATTATGATTTGGCTTGCTATATTTTTGACTGTGATGATTCTATCATTATGATTTGGCTTGCTATAATTTTGACTGTGATGATTCTATCATTATGATTTGGCTTGCTATAATTTTGACTGTGATGATTCTATCATTATGATTTGGCTTGCTATAATTTTGACTGTGATGATTCTATCATTATGATTTGGCTTGCTATAATTTTGACTGTGATGATTATGATTTGGCTTGCTATAATTTTGACTGTGATGATTCTATCATTGTGATTTGGCTTGCTATAATTTTGACTGTGATGATTCTATCATTATGATTTGGCTTGCTATAATTTTGACTGTGATGATTCTATCATTATGATTTGGCTTGCTATAATTTTGACTGTGATGATTCTATCATTAAGGCAGCATGTTCAGGCATATGTTTACACAGGGCACTCTAGTAGACACTGTCATCCCTTCAGAATTATCTTATGCAGTCTATTTGGATGTCCCATTCAAGGGTAAGTTTTATTTGACCATCATTCCCAGGACCTAGTAGATGATATCCTAAAGAGGAAGAAGGCCCTACACACTGTGGAAACATTTTATGTGCCCCCTTTAGCTTCCTCTACTATGTTTCCTTCTATATATAAACAACATACCAAGGAGTGGTAGTCAACTATCACAGTCTTATCACTTCCTATGATGTCAGGCAAGTTGTCCAAGAGGAAAACGCAAGTGACCCAGCACTAGTAGTTCTGACTATCATGTATGACTGCTCACAGAAATATTTTCTCAAGTTTGCAAACATCCTGTAGGTTCTTACTGTGGTTATCCAAGACATATTAGGCAGTCTGAAACCACTCCAAGAAACAGTTTTGCTCAAAAACCACACCATCTACACAGAGCTCTAAAGACACGCAGAAACTGTGTTTCATAAAGGAGCTAAATGAGCTGTTTAGTCTGTCCCTTTTCTGAAATAAGTTTAAAGGTTCTGTTCCTATTCATCTTTAATTTTGATGTGGATGGAGATCTTCTATCCCATCTTGGAACTCAGTGATCCCATCACGCACATTCCAGTGCACCAATGTCCACATGCAAGTTTTGAGGGGTGGGGGTGGGTTCTACCTGTGTTTCTACAAGGTACCCAGATGGTGTTACTGAACATCATGGATGCCTCCTGATATATCAGCAGCTAGAGTTCTCATTGGAGAGCACTTCAATTAATTGTGGGTGGGCACCAATTTCAGTAAAAATTGCTGCTGTTTGATATTTCTTCTGTACTTAGAGTATTTATCAAAATTTTTGTTGCAGTGGCCAAACTGTTACAAGCAAAACAGGGTCATGTGTTTTGCTACCTGGATGGCCGAATCCTGGTGGCTCCACCAAGGGGCTCCAGGGTAGTGATCTCAACTGGATACCCCAAAGGTTGTATTCCCTGGGAGGGTGGTGGCCACAGAGTGGGATGAGTACATTCTATTCCATCTTAGAAAACTGCCTTAAAAGCACAAAGTTAGATAGTCTGCACCTTTAGTTATTCCTCCCCCCTGGAAAAGGCCAAGAAGTCATGAGCTTGGTACTGCGGATGAGGATGCAAACGAATCTCTAATCCCAGACACTCTTGCTCCTTTTGGGGTTAATTGTCAGCATTGTCTTAGTAATGTTTTCACATCTCAGGATGTGGGTGTTGCAGAGAACTGTAAGGGGCCAGAACCTCTCCTTGTGTCAGGCTCTTATCATCAGATGTTGCAGTGGTGGATAATCCAAATTCCAAACAACATGACATGGCAATATCTGTTGGAATCTGTACAATATTTAAATGGTAATAAGTGGGTATAGAATTTACCTTAAATTGTGAAACTCAACAAATTCATTTTTTTAGATGTTACGATCATTAAGAATCCCGATAATACGTTGTGAACTCAGGTTTAGCGGAAAAACCCACAGTACTATAACCTACTGTTTGCCTCCAATTTACACCCAAACCACATTATTAGAAATATACCTAAATCTCATTTTCTATGGATCAAAAGAATATGTTCTACACAGGAGGATTTTGATTCATTCTAACAGGATTTGACCCATAGAATTGTGAATAGGGGTTATAGACAACATGATATTCAGTCTGCCAGTGAATGGGCTTCTAAACAAGACAGATCAGGATTGCTGGAGTATAAAAGTAAAGCACCCAGGGATGACTCGGATGTAATTAGATTTGTCATGACTTATGGGCGTAACGTTAATCTTGTCAAGGATGTGGTGGCCAAAAATTGGAATATTATTGGCCAATGAAGAATTGTCTCATGTTCTTATAACTAGTTGTCAGTTTTCGTATCGTAGAGTGGAGGACATTGGGATCACATTTTTCACATTATAAACATCATGGGACCAGGGGCAACTTTGAACATTATATGACGATTACTGGGGACAAACTTTTGAGTTCATTTCCATGTGATCATTGTATGTATTGCAAAATTATGTACAAATCAAAACAATTTTCCAGCACAAATACCAGTCGGGTTTATAATATAAAATTTTATGCTAACTGCAATACCGACTGGGTTATATATTTAGCCACTTGTACTTGCTCAGCATGTTACATAGGTTAAACCTCCCACCATTACGTTTTTGTATGTCTGAACATCTATCTGATATACGTAATAAGCGACTAACCAATGCTCTATACAGGGATTGTACCTCCCATAATTCTGTAAAATTTTATTTCATGGTGATCCAGGGGGACAGAAGCAATAAACTTGGCTGGCATTTGATTTTAAACAAAAAAGAGAAGGGTTGGATAATCAAACTGGGTGGCCTTTTTTTTCCTGGTCTGAATGACCATCTCTAAGGATACTATACAAAAATTATTTCTTGATATACACAATTGTTTTTTTTTTAAATTTGATTTAATAATCAAAGGGAAATGATGTAACACAATGTGAGAATTAATTTATATATATATATATATATATATATATATATATATATATATATATATATATAAAGCATATATATATATATATATATATATACACACACACACACACACACACACACACACACACACACACACACACACACACACACACACACATACACACACACACACTAACGGTACTTGTTTGATTGAAGTTTAATCATAGAAGAAGGCTAGAATGCTGAAACCGGTATGATTTTGGTGAAACTATACATGTACATTAAACTATAGGAGTGCTTAACACACCTTGGTGCTGGCTGTTTTTTGGAATTTGGAGTTTGGGATTTGGCCGGTTGCATCTGCCGTACTTGCAAGCGTGCTTCAGGAAGTGTAAGTGGTGGATAATCCCCACCAATTCTCATGTGGGCTTCCATGTCCTACAGCTGGACCCCTTGGAAGTGTTGATGACTGATACTTCACTAGTGGGACGTGGGTCAAAGAAAGCTGTTCCCACTGAAGACAGGTTGCACATCAGCCAGTGCATTCTTCTTGGCTCTGAAATCTAGTAAAGAAAAATATCTCCTTCTGGGGTCTCTCCTCATTTAGTCCAACAGAATTTCGATTGTGTGTTGTCTGCACAAGCAAGAATGTAAACCACGGTACCTTCTCTGCAGAGAGGTGATACATTTTGGCAAATGGCAATAAATAAGAGGACCAGTTTTTCAGTAGGTCACAAAAGTGAACACATTTTCAGATTCCATAAGTGGTTCCTCCAGTCCTCATCTACAGTTGTGGGTTCAGAAGTCTTGCCTAATATGGGTGCTTCAGAAGTGGGACAATCCGGACACTCACAAATTTCCCACTCATAAAAACATGGTTCTTTCCCTCTTGTGCTCAGTGCAAGACAAGGGTGTGTTAATTATGGATATGTTCTCCATCCCATAGTCAGGGAGACTGCTGTTCACATTACCCTCATTCTCTGCATTTCTACAGTTCATTGTAAAATTCATAGAAGCCAAAAATAAACCTTATAACACATCACCCTGCAGGTGAGAAGGGTCTGGATTCAGCATCTCTGACCAGTATAAATGCATTAATCCCTCCTAGTTCAATCCAATGAAGCCCTCTGTGGCTGGGGCAACACCCAGCTGCAACTCCATGTGGTTTTTGCAGCTGACACTTCTGTCTCACTGAATTTCCTGTATGGGGTGTCAAAAATGATTGAGGCTCCCTTAAAATATTACACTTAGCAGACATGCTCTGTCAAGTGGAACAGGTTCTCCATTTGATTAGAGTGGTATCCCATGTCATCTCAGTCAGTTGTAGATAAATCTCTCCTATTGTGGTAAGATTTGGGCTTCAATTATTCTATGGACAAGGTGCATGTGTCAGCTACTTCTGCCCATCACCACCAAACACTGGCTAATCAAGCAGTTCATAAAGGTGGTTCTACATTTCATCCTTTGAAGAACCCCCTTCCTCCTTCCTGCCTTCGGATTTGAACTTTATGACTGACAGGCTTGGGTAGTCTTCAGTCAGACTTACTGGTTTGGTGCCATTGATGCTTGTTTCTCAGCACATACTTTTCCTTCTGGTGATTACCTCTACACACTGATTCCAAGAGTTGTAGGCACTCTTGCATATGGAAGCATATCTGGTTTGTTGTAAGGATCATGTACCCCTAAAGACTAATCCACACTTCCTCCAGAAAGTGGTGCCAGACCTGCTTTTTCCTTGTCTTCTCTTCAGCGCAGAAACCAGAGGGGAAAGAGCTTTTCATGACCTGTATGTGCAGCTGCCTCCTTTAATTTAAGAAGAAGGAACAGCTGCTCTTATCCTTTACAACAGGGGGGGGGGGGGGAGCTTAGCACTTGCAAGTAAATCCTTTCCAAGTGGATTCTAACTGCACTTTTCTTTTCATTAAGAAACTCACCACGCACTGGAAAATGCTGCTTTCAAAGGCCATTTCACTAGAGGCATTGCAACTGCAAATTCCATTTCTTGTTTCATGAATATCTCTACTACTGACATTTGTGCTACACCCATCTAGATATCGGTTCATGCCTTTTTGAAACATTATTGTTTAGACCATGTCTTCTGGAGTTCATTTGATCATATGATACTTAAAGACACTGCCTTCAGAGTTTTCCTTCATGGCTGTTCTCCAACACTGTCCACCACATTGCTTTTAGACCCATCAAGGAAAGTCCCTAATGTTAGCTAAAACAGATGTCCTGTTGGCATATCAGTAATCTATGTTGGGACCCTCCCTTGTGGTTGCAAATACACTACTGCCATCTCCTACAATCAGTGTCAAATCTTCATTGTTTTTATATGTTATACTTATGAACTTTATTAAAAAAATGAAAATGGCCCTTCATCAAATGATCATGTTTCTCATTTGTACAAAAAGTAAACATATTGACATCTTTAAAAAAAAAAAAAATATATATATATATATATATATATATATATATATATATATATATATATATATATATATATATATATATATATATATATATTGTTAACTGTTACCTTTGCACTGAATGGATGCATATTACTTTTTATTTTCAATATTTAAATATTTACAGCATAACAACATGGAGAATGAGGAATGTACTGAATCTTTCTTTATTCTGCTTAGTATAGGATGACATTTTATACTGATTACTAAAGTCTAATTTACTATTCGTTAGTTTTCTCGATTTGCCAGATAAGTGCAAGTAGCTGGGGGTGAACGGGCAGGCTAAGGCTAAGGAGGCTGGTGCATTTTCCTTTTGTGACATGTTATGTCATCACATGTGCCAGCACAGGGCACATGTTCCTAAGTGGGAGTTTTAGAGAAAAGAAAGCCAAACTGGAATAAGAGTGAAGGTGAATCCCAGTCGTAATCCTATAAAGGAGAGTCCACTCATAAACCAGCTGATACAGAAAGAACATGTCTTGCATTTAGTGTACTGTATTTGCAAAAGGGGATGCTAGGTCTAGGATTAATAGATATGTGCTGCACTTCTGCTCATGGCTTCTGCAGCCTTCCAGTTCTCTGCAGTGATGTAAGCATTAATTATGTATCCAAAGGAAGACAGGTAGAACTTCCATGCAGGCAACTGAGCTCTGGGTTACATAAGTGGGCAGCACAGCACATTCACAAGCTGACACATCCATGTAGTGAAATATATAGATATTAGTGCAAGACATAATCCACAGAGCAGCCACATGCTTCTTTGCACAAATTTTGTATGAAAGGAAACTGTAATTCACAAACTGATGAGTTTATAAATAATGTCGTACATGTAGAGGTAATACTGAACATGGTAGCATCTCTCTTAGTAGGATGGCATAAAGTGACACATATAGCTATGCAGCCATACAGTATTTGCAACTGCAGTGCTATGATTTACATGTATAGGTTCATAGGTAGGTACTAGGCTATCTGCCCAAGGGCCTAAGTATGCCTAGCCAACAATGTTCCCTGTCTTATGCTACCCAAGAAAGTTAATTTCCTGTGCACCTGTCAAGCAGAGCCACAGAAGTGATCCCTGGGGTGTATTTCCTATTTCCCATCCACTCATCAAGATTTTTCTTGAAGAGTGCTAATGAGGAACTTTGCTTGACATAGATGGGTAGTTTGTTCCAGAGTATAGGAAGTCTCTGGGATAGGAATCTATCCCTCCAGCAAGTCCTGTTTATTGGGGTGACAAGGTTTAGGTCCCCAGAGCATGTAGCTCGGAGGGATTGGGATTTCTTTAGGTGTAGCATGTCCAACAGCTCTGGATTTAACATAGCTTTACATGTTAGGCAGAGATCTCCTTAGAGTAGGCAATATGCTACAGAGTAAAGCTGGAGTTTTTTGAGACGGTCAGTGTAAGGCATCTGTTTGAGGCCAGTAATCCTCTTTGTGAGGTACTTCTGTGGCCTTTCCAGCTGCTGCAGATGTCTTGTGAGGTACATTACAAAAGGGGCGTTGTACTCTATAATGGGTCTAATGAGTGCCGAGTAGAGGGAAACAATGACCTCTTTTTTCCTGGATGAAAACCCTTTTGTGATGAGGTGTGCCACATAGAAGGATTTCCTGACTACTGTGACGATGTGATTATCAAAGGAGAGACTACTGTCCACCTGGGTCCCAAGGTCTCTTATTACACATTCGGTGTTAAGTAGACTGCCGTTTATGTGGTAGTTGATAGGTACAGAGTTTTTTCCAAAGGGGATGACAAAGCACTTTTTGGCATTGAGCTTGAGGCCATGCCTCTGACACCAGACATCTGTCTCAGTGAGGCCCTTCTGTAGGATGTCCACATCATTTGGGGACTAGACTATGGCTCCTAGTTTGCAGTCATCTGTGAACTTCATTAGCCAGAGGCCTTCTGTGTTAGCCTGTACTTCAGAGAAGTAGATACCAAACAGGAGAGGTCCCAGGACTGAACCCTGTGGTACTCCACTTGTCACTGGTTTGAAGTCAGATTTGGAGTCTTCAACTTTTACAGTGTGGGTTCTGTCAGTGAGCCAGTTGGCAACCCATCTTGTGACATTGGGATTTATACCTAGTTTAGTGAGTTTAGCTATAATTCCAGAATGGGGGATTGTGTTGAAAGCCTCGGTGAGGTCAGGATAGGCTGTGTAAACCACCTTACCCTCATCTATGGCTTTGGTGACTTCCTCAAAGAAGTCAATCAGGTTGAGAAGGCATGTTCTGGCTTTCACAAACCCAAAGTGGGTGGGGTCCAGAGTATGGAGGTTACCAATGTCTTTGTTTATGAATTCCATGACGATACGTTCCATGGCCTTGCAGACCAGGCTCATCAGGCTAATAGGGCTATAGTTCCCAGGATCAGTGGTGGCTCCCCATTTGTGAAGTGGGATAACTGTTGCTTTGCACCATTCAGTGGGCACAAAGCCTGACGTGAGACTATGACTGAACATGGTGCTTCGGTGGGGAGTAAGTTCATTTTGAGGTTTGTGTAAAACGCAGCCTGGGATGTTGCCCGGTCCCATGGATGCTGTGTTTTTTGATTTTAAAGAGTGCAGCTTTTACCTGCATAGATGTGATTACAGGGACTCTGCATTCTTTCTGTATAGATATGGGCCCTTTAGGGGGTGAGAGGGGGGTAAAGTTAGCACTGAATCTATCTGCCAGGATGTTGGCAATATCAGTTGGTTCTGTAATTTTCATGCTGTTGTGATGTAACTCAGAGCAGATCTGGGTGTTGCCATTGAGATTCTTGACATAGCTATAGAATCAGTAGCAATTTTGTTTTCGTAGCTAGCTTTGGAGGATGATCTTATACTTATAAGGGATCTCAGCTTCTTGCTGAGGCTGACCAGGGAACTCCTCCACTCATAGGTAGGTACTAGGCTATCTGCTCGAAGGCATTTATAAGCCTAGCCGGAATGTGTTGGCTTTCGCCGCCCCCTTAGATTAATTCCCTGTGCCTCTGTCCAGCACAGCCATTGAAGTGATCCCTGGGGTAAACTTTCTGTTTCCCATTCACTCATCAAGGTTTCTCTTGAAGAGGGTTAGTGAGGAGCTCTGCCTAATGTAGATTGGAATCTTGTTCCAGAGCATGGGAGATCTCTGGGAAAGGAATCTATCCCTCCAGCACATCCTATTTATTGTTGTGGTGAGGTTTAGATCCCTGGAGCATGAGGCTCGAGGTGATATGGTTTTCTTTAGGTGGAGCATGTCCATCAATTCTGGGTTGGACATGGCCTTGTATGTCAGGCAGAGATCACCTCTGACTTGGTGGTATGCAACCGAGTACAGCTGGAGTTTCTTCAGTTGAGCTGCATAGGGCATCTGCTTGAGACCAGTGATCCTCTTGGTGAGGAACTTCTGTGGCCTTTCCAGTTGTTGCAGGTGTCTTGTAAGGTACATCCCAAATGGGGCATTGTACTCTATGATGGGTCTGATGAGTGATGTGTAGAGGGGCCCAATGACCTCTTTCAATCTGGATGCAAACCCTTTTGTGATTAGGTGAGCCACATAGAAGGATTTTCTAACCACTTTGGCAATGTGATTATCAAAGGAGAAGTTACTATCTACTTGGGTCCCCAGATCCCTTATTATGTCTTCTGTATTTAGGGGGCTACCACCTATGTGGTAGTTTGTGGGTACTTTGTTTTTTCCAAAGGGGATGACTATGCAATTTTTGGCATTTAGCTTGAAACCATGGTTTTGACACCAGGTATCTGTCTCAGTGAGACCCTTTTGGAGGATATCTGTGTCAGCCAGAGAGTCAATTATAGCCCCTAGTTTGCAGTCGTCTGCGAAATTGGTGAGCCATAGTCCTTCTGTGCTTGCCTGTACCTCTGAGAAGTATATGCCGAACAGGAATGGTCCTGGGACTGAGCCCTGGGTAACGCCACTTGTAACAGGTTTAGAGTCAGACCTAGCTCCTGCAACACTTACCATGTGGGTTCTGTCTGTGTGCCAGTTGGCAACACATCTCGTGACATAGAGGTTTATGTTCAGGCTGGTGAGCTTATCTATAATACCTGAGTGGGGAATAGTGTTGAAGGCCTTTGCAAGGTCTAGGTAGGCTGTGTGAACCACCTTTCCCTCGTCTATAGCCTTGGAAACTGTCTCAAAGAAGTCCACCATGTTTAGGAGGCATGATCTGCCCTTAATAAAGCCAAACTGGGTTGGGTCCAGTATTTGGAGGTTTCCAATGTCTCTGTTTTATGACAGCCATGATGATGTGCTCCATAGCTTTGCAGACCAAGATAGTCAGGCTTATATAGCGTTAGTTCCCGGGGTCCGTTGTGGCTCCACCTTTGTGGAGCGGAATAACCATTGCTGTGCGCCACTCTGTGGGCACGTAGCCTGTGGAGAGGCAGAGTTTAAACAGTGTGTTTAGGTGAGGGGTTAGTTCATCTTTGAGCTTGTGTAGGATGCTGCCTGGGACACTGTCCAGTCCCATTGATGCTGTGTTTTTGGCTTTGGAAAGGGCTGTTTTAACCTGAGTATCTGTGATTTCAGGGGCACTACATTCTTCTGGTATAGTTATGGGCCCTTTTGGGGGTGAGAGGGGGGTGAAGTTTGCACTGAACCTGTCTGCCAGGATGTTGGCTATATCAGTGTATTTTGTGTCATTCTGCACTAACTCCGAGCAGATCTGAAAATTGCCACTTAGATTCTTGACATAGCTAAAGAATGCCTTGTGGTTATCTTTGGAGTCCATAGCAATTTTTCTTTCGAAGCTAGCCTTGGATGATTTTATGAAGGAACATAGTTTCTTGCTGATATTGATCAGGGATGTCTTCCCTTCTTGGTATTTTACTCTTTTCTGTATTAGTTTCCTCCTTCTATTGTACAGCTTGTTTATGGCAGTGGTCCACCAGACTGGTTTCCTTTTCTTGGAGGAGTGAGTCTTGGTTTTGTTTGGGATAGCACAATCCATGCATTCATGCAGGTGCCAGTAGAGTGCATTAGTAAAGGATTTTACAGCTTGGACAGCATTATCCTTTAGCATGGGGGCTTTGAAACTTCCCACCTCGGTCTTAAGTAACGTGAAGTTTGCTTTTGAAAAGTTTTTCATGGTGGTTTCTTTGACCGGGGGTGGTGGCAGAATGTGGATATCCAGAGTGATTAGTTTATGGTCAGATCTAACCAGCAAGGATCTGACCTCCGGTGTGGAACATCGGTCGCTCATGTTGGTGATGACCACGTCCAATATGTTGTCACCTCTGGTGGGGGTGTTAACCAGTTGATCCAGGGCATTTGAGTTTATAAATTCTAGGAAATGTTGGGCCAGGGAGTTCGTACTTGAGTAGTTCTCCCAGTTAATGTTTGGATAATTGAAATCACCCAATGTCAGGGTGTTTGGTAGGACCTTTATGTTTCCCAGTGTTTCCAGGAATGCGGAATGGGGGTCCTGGGACATGGTGGGTGATCTGTAGCAAGCTATAATTTGAATAGCAGTTTTGCCCATTGTTAGTTGCACGTGGATGATCTCTGAAGCATCTTGCTGTGCCACTAACCTGGAGGTGTGGGTATCCTTGATGAATATGGATACTCCCCTGCCTTTTGTATTTCGGTCTGGGTTTTGTGGCCAAAATGTATGGTATGAGTTTTAGCCTGGTAGTGCTGGGGTGCTCTCTGGAGCCTTAAACCAGGTTTCTGTTACTGCACATATATCAATTTTCTACATACTGAGGAGTGCCTCGAGTGTGTGCATTTTGAGGTTTAGACTTCTGGCATTGAGCAGTATTACCCTCAGTTTTTTGTTACTTGTGCTATTTACAGCGATGGGTTTGTCTTTTGAGCCTTGCCTAAAAAAGGCACTATGGGGGTGGCAAGAGCCATGGCCAATATTCAAAAGCCTAAGGGTGACAGCTCCAAGCATTCTCTAGCATAGCAGTGTGGCTTGTCAAGCATGTCATCCCAGGCTGACAGACCCTGGATCCCCTTTGAATGACACCAGAAGCTTAGCCAGTTGTTGAAATTGATAATTTTTTCTCTATACCGTGGTATCATTCTTGGTGAAGGCAGGATGCTACTCAGGGTCAAGGTCATACCAGCCTAGGCTACGTGATCAGAGAGCTCCTCCATGTCTCTTTTCTTTTCTACTCGAGTTACACACTCTAGGGATATAAACCTCAACACAACAATGACTAGAACATGCTGGAGGGATAGATTCCCTTCGCAGAGACTTCCCTTACTATGGAACAGGGTCCCGATCTACATAAGACAGAGCCCCTCACTATCACTCTTCAAGAGGAACCTTGATGAGTGGATGGGTAACAGAAAGTTCACACTGGGGATAACACCAACAGGACTACTAGATAGGGGCCAAGGGTACTAGCTGCTAGTACAAGGGTCTAGGGAACTACTAAAGGGGTGGTGAATACCGCACAACGTGGCTGGGCTAATATATGCCTTCAGGCAGATAGCTCAGTAAAAACCTATGAACCTATGTAGTCCAGGGAAGTACGGCTCAGGTCATTCACACCAACATGGACAATGACAGAGTCATATTTGTACTTGTTCTGGAGTGACCTGAGTGCTTGTGTTATGTGGCAGATCCTGGCACCCGACAGGCAACTAACAATAACATTCTCCTTGTTCAGCCTAGTGAGTGGGATGTCAGTGTGCCTGACTATAGAGTCACATATTACTAGTGTGTTGGGTATGTTATTTTGCCTTAAGGGCTGTGATTGTATGGCACACTGGTTTTGTGAAGTATGTGTTTCATGGTTTGTGTTGAGGGGGTGGAGGTTGCTTAGATGTCTGCTTTGGAGGTCTCTGTTGCTTTTGCAGATTTTTATTTAAAGCCTCTGAGTATGTTTTTGTGTATTTATGTGTGTTTTTAGCCAGTGCTGGTTTCATAGGTCTATGTGAGACTGGTGGTATGATGCAAGTAATTCCCTTCTCCTCTTGACTGCCTGGTCCAGTCCTGGGTTGAGAGAGCTTAGCCTCCAGTTTGGCTGTATAATTGCATCTCTCGCATGTATTAATGTTTGGTGGAAGCAGGAGAGGATTGTCTGTGTACATGAGGCAATTGTAACATTGCCTCAAAATGCCCAGATTCACCAGTTGGACTGGAGAGTACACCTGAAACTGCCCTTTGGACATGCCTGGATAGGTACAGTGAACTGTTTTACTGATTGGCTGGTAAGGTCAAATAGAGAGCCTTGTCCTTCTCTACAGTATAGGGGGGGGGTCTAGTGCTAAGGTTTATTAGTGCTTCCTATGAGTTTTGGGCAAGTGCAGGGATGAGAAGTGAATGATTTGAGTGCTTAAGTTGAAAGTTTGTCTAGTTCCAAGGGAAAAATTGAAGAGTAGACTTTGTGGAGCCGGGAATAGTTATACCCTAGCTAACTGGCGCTGCCCGGTATGCAAAACCACGCAAATGTGGATTTTATAGCAGGGAAATGAAATAGATGAAAATTAGCCCAAAATGGCCAATAAACTACTAATTACTGGGCTGAAACCACTTCTCCAAGGACAGAAAGGCTGCTCAAAGCTCCCTCTCTCACAGTGAACAGAGAAGCTTCCTTCTATCCAAGTAAGGTATGGGCAAACACAGAAACTTGTAACACAGCCCTGAATTCAGCACTAACCTGAAAACTGGACTAAAGTAGCTTAGAAAGGCGGGAAAACAAGTATTTTTTTTTTTCAGAAAATAAAGCAGATACAATCAAAATAACACTTTAAATGCACATAAATAGCTATCACACTTGAGCGTGTAGCCTACAACAGTTAAACAGGTAATCTAAATACAAAAACTACTTTGTTAAAATGCAGGCAGTAAAATAAGTACAATATGTAGATGAAACAAGCTTTTTAAATCACAGAGACTCTAGAAAATCAGCGTTTTAGGCGGAATTAGCTAAAGGCAGCAAGAAAATGCAGAAAAAGTATACTTAATAACTCCAAAGTCTCTCTTTTGTCTCTTTGCTGCTGTAGAACTCTGCAGGGCACCAGGCAGGAGCTTGCTGAGCTGTATACTGGCACAAAAACCTTGCAAATGCGGATTTTATAGCAGGGAAATGAAAGAGATAGAAATTAGCCCAAAATGGCCAATCAACTACTAATTTCTGGGCTGAAACCACTCCTCCTGGGACAGATAGGCTGCTCAAAGCTCCCTCTTTCACAGTAAACAGAGAAACTTCCTTCTTTCCAAGTAAGGTATGGGCAAACACAGAAACTTGTAACATAGTCCTGAATTCAGCACTAACCTGAAATCTGGACTAAACTAGTTTAGACAGGTGGGAAAACAAGTTTTTTTTCTTTTTTTCAGAAAATAAAGCAGGTACAATAAAAAAAACACTTTAAATGCACAGAAATGGCTATTACACGAGTGTATAGCCTACAACAGTTAAACAGGTAATTTAAACACAAAAATGACTTTGTTAAAGTGCAGACAGTAAAATAAGTACAATATGTAGCTGAAACAAGCTTTTTAAATCACAGAAACTCTAGACAATTGGTGTTTTTAGGAGGAATTAGCTAAAGGCAGCAAGAAACTGCAGAAAAATTATACTTAATCACTCCAAAGTCTCTCTTTTGTCTCTCTGCTGCTGTAGAACTCTGCAGGGCACCAGGCAGGAGCCTGCTGAGCTGTATACTAGCACAAAAACCTTGCAAATGTGGGTTTTATAGCAGGGAAATGAAAGAGATAGAAATTAGCCCAAAATGGCCAATAAACTACTAGTTTCTAGGCTGAAACCAGTCCTCCAGGGACAGATAGGCTGCTCAAAGCTTCCTCTCTCACAGTGAACAGAAACACTTCCTTCTATCCAAGTAAGGTATGGGCAAACACAGAAACTTGTAACACAGCCCTGAATTCAGCACTAACCTGAAAACTGGACTAAACTAGTTTAGAAAGGTGGGAAAACAAGTATTTCTTTGTTTTTGTTTTTTTTTTTCCAGAAAATAAAGCAGATACAATAAAAAAACACTTTAAATGCACAGAAATGACTATCATACTTGAGTGTGTAGCCTACAGCAGTTAAACAGGTAATCTAAACACAAAAACAACTTTGTTAAAATGCAGACAGTAAAATAAGTACAATATGTAGATGAAACAAGTTTTTTAAATCACAGAGACTCTAGAAAATCAGCGTTTTAGGCGGAATTAGCTAAAGGCAGCAAGAAAATGCAGAAAAATTATACTTAATCACTCCAAAGTCTCTCTTTTGTCTCTCTGCTGCTGTAGAACTCTGCAGGACACCAGGCAGGAGCTTGCTGAGCTGTATGCTATCATGGGATTTTACTCTTTTTTGCAACAGTTTCTTCCTTCTGTTGTAGAGTTTGTTTATGGCAGGGGACCACCAGATAGGCTTCCTTTTTTTGGAGAATAGCATCTTGGTTCTGTTTGGGATAGCATGATCCATGCACTCGTGTAAGTGCTTATAGAGTGCATTTGTGTAGGATTCAGCAGTTGTAACTGTATTGTCCATCTGCATGGGTGTCATGAAGTTCACCACTTCTGTCTTAAGAAGCATGAAGTTGGCTTTGGAGAAATTTTTTACCGTGGTTTCCTTAATGGCGGATGGGGGCAGGATGCGGATATCTAGGGTGATTAGCTTATGCTCAGATCTGACCAATGAGGAGTTGACTTCAGGTGTGGAACCTTGGTCATTCATGTTGGTAATGACTAGGTCTAGGATATTGTTGCCCCTGGTGGGGGTGTGGATAAGTTGATCCAGGGCATTGGAATTTATGAATTCCAGAAAGCATTGAGCAAAGGAGTTGGTACATGAGTAGTTTTCCCAGTTAATGTTGGGGTAGTTTAAATCGCCCATTATTAGGGTGTTTGGTTGAACTCTAATATTTTCTAGTACATCAAGAAAATAGGAATGGGAATCTTGGGGCATGGTGGGGGGTCTGTAGCAAGCTACAATTAGGATTGCAGTTTTGCCCAGAGTTAGTTGCACTTGGACCTGTAAGATCCACAAAAGAGGAGGAATGGGATGTAAGGGAAAGTAGAAAAATGTGAAAAGTGGCAAGCAGATGGACATATAGAAAAATAACATATAAGAATATGTAGGATGGGGAAAAGACAGTGCAATACTTCTGTGTGTGAATAGCCCCTGTTAGAGAGAAAAGAAAATGAGAAGGCTGAAAAGAAAAGATGAGGAAGAAAATGGGGGAGTACGTCAGTGGGCAGGCAGATAAACACCTATACAACAGAACAAACAAATAAGAGTGGATGTGCACATCTTAAGATGATGAAATATGGGATGGACAGAGACCAGCAGGTTCAGACAAATGGTAAATGGGAGGTTTGGACAATGCAGAGGGCATGATACAAGAGAAGGGGTTACACAAGGCTGGGTATAGGATGAAATACAAGATGCAGCATACCATCTGTTGGTCCAGCCCAGAAAGATATTATTGTGATCCATCACCAGATGATGTATCAGAGTGGCCAGTGGTATGTGGCATACCCTTCCTTCTTGGTCAAATGTTCAAAACTGGTCTGCTGAGTGAATCTGAAATCCAGTTCAAGAGGCTCTTCATGGGGGCCATACACCTCCCCGCTGCTCTCCCCACTGTGGCATCTACAAAATGGACAGATGCATCTGGACCACATTAGGCAATGGTGCCAGGCTACCAACCAGTGAAGATTTGGGCCACTTCTTTGTGGTATCCCCAGGCTTATCAGCCTCAGTTTCCTCAGCTATGAGCTCAACAAGGGTGGACCATGATGGGGCTACCTGCTAAGCATATCTATCATTGCTTCTCAGCCTCTTCAATAATATCAAGTGTATCCAGACCAGCAGAGAGGAAACAGAATGGAAAGCTTGCCGTAAGTGAATCTATGCTGATGATGGACTGAATAAACTTAAAACACAGGTCAGCATTAGCCAGTAAAACTAACCTTGCCTGGCTTCCTCCTGTGGTAGGTAACTAACATGGGTCTTTTCTTGTTTATGGCATGCTAAAAGAGAAAGGGAAATATCAGAGAATCAAGACAGGTGAAAAATAAAGTGTTAGAACAACAGTGACAACCTACATTTCCTAATGTTATGTTCCAGTATCCTGTACATACCTTATATATTATGTGGCCCTGATACACACAGGGTACACAAGGTAATCTGTAGACACACTGACATAGGGCAACTTAATCCCATCACATAACAGGTCCCTACAGGCCTACAATAAATGCAGATGTTAATATACACCATATGCCTGCAATACCACCACATGACATAGAAGCACCGCACAGTAGCCCACATGCCTGTGATATCATAGGATCATAGGATCATAGTAGAATACTAGACTAACAACCCTAAAGGGCCTTTTTAAGCCCAACCATGCTTTCCAGAAATATTAGAAAGGTAGTGGTCCCATAAATTATGTGGGGGCATATAAACTTGGCCATAAGTGGCCAAGTATTTACAAGTTTCCTCTCTGTAATAGAGACATAGGTGCCATACTTAAGGAAATCTCTGATTCTCCATCCAAGTTTTGCTTGAATAACTACAAGGAAGAACTTTGCTTCAGTTGGATGGGAAGCCTGCTCCAGAGAATAGGTCCCTGGATTGGGTGTTGCTGGCAGTATTTGTTTTGCAGATGTGTAATGGGTACATTAAGGCTGGATCAGAGAATGCTTTCTATGTCAGACATAGGTCATCTCTCAGCAGCCTGTAGGAGACTGAGTGGAAAGGACAATGGCTTGAGGTGGTCCAGGTAGGACTTATATTCTATACCATGTATTATTTTTGTGAGGAATGTCTGTGGTCACTCCAGTTGTTGTATATGCTTGGTCAGGTACATGCTGAAGGGAGCACTGTACTCGATGACTGGTCTTTTGAACATTTTTGGACCTGAATGCTATACCCTTGCTTATAAGTTGTGCAACATGGAATGATTTTCTTACTATTGTAAACACACGATGTTCAAAGTTTGAGTTGTTGTCTACGTGTTCCCAATTCCTTGATTACCGGGTCTACTCTTAAGGGGGTGATATAGGTTTCCTCTGGGTGCTCCTGTTTCCTCCCACATTCCAAAGACATGCAGTAGGTGGATTGAACACTCTAAATTGGCTGTAGGTGAGAGTGGGTGTGCAAGTGTGTGGCATGAATGAACTACCATGGCAGAAGGTGTAAACCTTGGCTCAAGATGACTGTGACTGCTGAAGTGACACCCAGACTCCATGTGCAAAATGGGAAAAAGAGTTGAGGATGGATGGGTGGATCAATGTAGCAATTTGCAAGGGTGGCCATCTTACAGAAGGATACTATTATACATTTCTTAGCATTGAGTTTAAGACTGTATCTGTGGCTCTAGTTATTAGTCTGTGGCAAGCCCTCTTGTAGAATGTTTGTGTCTTGGGGGATTCCGTGACTGCACTTGATTTGCAGTCATCTGCCACTTTGGTCATCTAGAGGCCTGTTGACATTGGCCTGGACTTCAGAGAAATAGATGGCAAACAGAAGCCATGCCAGCACTATGGCTTGAGGTACTCCACTAGTGACCAGCTTTTCTGTGGTGGTAGACACCCCTTTCTTAACTTCTTGTTCTTGGATCCTGTGAGCCATTTGGCTATCCAATGGGTGATGTAGGGATTTATACCCAATTCTTTGAACTTGCCTACAATGCCCAAGTGGAGAATTCTGTCAAATCCTTTGGCCAGGTCAAGGTAGGCAGTATGCACCATTTTGTCCACATCCATTGTTTTGTTGACATTCTTGAAGAAGTTCATCAGGCTGAGGAAGCATAGCCTTCCATTGATGAATCTAAACTGAGTTGGATCCAGAATCTGAAGGTTTCATGTGTCATTATTTATTATGTCCATGATAATTCTTTCCATGGCCTTGCATATCAGACTAGTCAGACTTATGTGTCAATAGTTTCCTTGGTCTGTGAATGGCCCACCTTTGTGTAGTGGGATAACAGATACAGTCCTCCATTCACTTGGCATGAAGTCTGTTTGGAGGCTACAACTGAATAGTGCTTCCAGAGGCCCCAAAAGATCATGTTTTATGTATTAAGGGGCACCCTGGGATACTATCAGGTTCCACTTATGCAATGTTTTTTGCAATGGAGAGTGTATTAAGGAATTGTTCCCTGGTAGTTTGAGAGCTATGACTGGGGATATTTCTGTAGAGGTGTCTGGGGAGAAAGAGGTGCACTGCCTTTGAGGTTTCCGACTGAAGAATGCCTTGTGGTTGTCCTTAGCCCAGGTGGCTATGTTTACCTCATACTTGGCTTTGGTGATTTAATTAGTCCCCTGGGTTGTTTATTTAGTTTAATTAGGAAATTCTTCCCCTACTGGGCATCGCACTTCCTATTTTTGGCCAGGATTTTCTTCCTTTTGTTATATAATCTATTGATGTAATTAGACCGGGTGGCTTGTTTTTTGAGTTTGTCATGAATTTATTTTGGGTAGGTACCTCAGCCTCTACACAACTGCATACATGATTATAGAGGGTTTTTGTGAATGACTCAGTAAAGGCAGTGGTGTTCCTTTGGTTAGGAGGGGCTTAAAATTATGGCAGGGTGTCCCTTAAAAGTAAGAAGTTTGCCTTGGAATAATTTCTAAAAGTTCCAAAGCTCCCTAATGTCCCAGGTTTTATTTTATTTCAAATGAGAGAGCTTCATAGTCTGACATAACTAGTGAGGATAATATTCCCTCATTGGTGAGGACAATGTCTAGGATGTCAGCAACCCTAGTGGCCAGACAGACTATCTGGTCCAGGGTATTTGTGTTTACAAAGTCCATGAATCTCTGGGCCTTCATGTTAGAAAACATGTATAAGTCCCAGTTTATAGTGGATAGCTAAATTTGCCCATGAATATGGTGTTGGGTTGAATGGGGAGTGTCTCCAGTATGTTTAAGTATGCATTATGGGTTTCCTGTGCCCCAGAGGAGGACCAATAACTTACAAGGATGTGGTGTGGGACTTTGCCTATGATAGTTTGGACGTGGAGAAACTCAAGTGCATCAAACTATTTGTCCAGCCCTGAGGTGTGTTTGTTTTTTATGTAAATTGAGACACCTCCACCTTTTGTCCCTTCCTGTGCAGCACATCTAAATGTGTAGAAGGCATTATAGTCTTGCACTGTAGCTTTAAGCAATGTCTTTGTAACTGCACAGGCATCTACATTCTCCAGGGTGAGGAGAGCTTACAGGGAGTGGAGTTTCTTGTCTAGACTTCTGACAGTGAGCAGTAACACCTTTAGATTTTCTTGGGTTGATTTTGCTATGTCAGAAGGTTTATCAGGTTGATAATGCCTAAAAAAGACATTATGGGTGTGGATAAGGTTTTAAACAATATTCAAAAGCCTACCTGGGACAGGTGCAAATCATCTTGGCAATGTATCATGGTCTGTCAACCATATCCTCCCAGCTGACAAATACTGTACTCACTTTGAGTGATGCCAAAAACTAAGACAATTACTGAAGTTAGTTATCTGTTCATATTGAGGCACAAGCCTCAGAGAAGGTAGAATACTGCTCTATGCTAGGCTTATACAACCCTGGGACACATAGTCCGAGATCTACATCATGTCTTTCTTTATATAGCCCAGTGAGATATTTCTCAGTTCCTTTATCCCCACATGGATTATGACTGAGTCATACTGCTACTTGTGGTTCAGTGACATGAGTGCATGTGTAATCTGAAGGGTTCTTGCCCCTGACAGGCAAATGACCATAACCTTCTCCATGCTCACCCTGGAGAGTAGAACATTGGTGTGTCTATTGGTCTGTCTAATGGGCTTAGCCTTGGAGACACTGAGTTGAGGCTGAATGTGCCATGGTGGACATTGCTTTGACAGTATGTTTTTGAGGTTGATCAGGATATTTATTATAATTACTGTATCTGGGAGGTCACTGAGGTTTTGGACTGGGTAGCATATTTAGGTCTATGTGTTTGTCCAGTAGTGTGGGTGGCAGGTATTGTGTAGTGCTGTGAGTTTCTGACAAACTGTTATGCAGTGTGAGACGAACACCAGGCAGTAGGAAGAACAGCTCCTCACACATTCCTAATAAAAAAGTCAATGCATTCCCATTATAATACCATTTGGATCATTGCTGCCTAATGTCTGCCCACCAAGTATGGAGATCACCAGGGTGACAGTGCTGAAAGTCATCATACTATTGCCTGTTCTGGTTATGCTGAGGTCAACACTTCCTGAAACAACCATGAAGACAGAGAATTGTATTGCTCTCTTCCATGCACCATGTAGGTACTCTCCACTAGTCTGGTCACTTGTAGAGGCAGCAAATAATTGCAGCCACCCTCAGAAAATGGTGGCATGCTTCCAAGTAATAAAATGGTAGCTATAAATCATGCACACAAAATGATTTCTGAACAGTAGGTAGTGCATAAAAAGTGAGACACACACTCATGCAGGTCTAATTTAGGAGCACACAGCCATAGGATGTCATAGGTGAGCCCAGGTACCTACCTGCAGTTCATGCTGCAGAGGCACAGAAGGAAAGTTTGCTTTGTTTGTATAAATAAAGGATAAACAGTTACTAATGTATATAGTTAGAAAATCCATCACAGTTTTGGATACTAATACACACATTTGGAAATCAATTTTGGAGAAGTAGGCAGCAGTAATATACAGAACAGCAGCATTCCTGACATTCATAGGGCAATATGAGGAGATATACCATGCTGTGCAAGTGTGTGGTAAGCTTTGTCTATTTTCCTTATGTAAGCCTAACAAATGGTAACTAAATAAAATAAAATAAAAATAAATAGCACTAACAAAGTGTGTGCCAGTATGTTCTATGTGTACTTACATTGTAATGGCAACTAAATAATGCAGGATTTAAGAGTAACCTGTCCCTCTACATTCCTGTTGCATCTTATGGAGATGGTATGCCATGCCTAAAATATATGGTTGCATATTGAGTTGGCTACAGTATTGTTTTAACTGTACCCTTGTATCTCTCCCACTATAATGTCACCTGTATTTGTCTGTGTGACCTCTCTCCATGGTGACACAAGTGAGACCACTCTGCCATACACAGGCCTGTAGATCCTAACATACTGGATGGACTCTGGAGTGAGTACATGTGTGCTAGTGTCTGGCAGATACACCAGTCGCATGCCTTCCCAACTCTCCCTCCTGATATACTATGGTATATTTCCATAGCTGCCACACCACTTATAGTATATCATACTTAGGTACTCCTGTGTATGTAGTTGTCATCCTAAAAGTCACAGCACTAGGCAGTGTGCAACCACACCTCTTATGTTCACAAGAGTCTGCGTGTCCAGAGGTCAAAGTAGAGGACAGAGGCTGGAGAATTTCAGCCCTGATGAAAATGGCATCTTGTTACAGGCACTCAGGACCCATGTGTGGTGTACATTTTAGAGTGGAGATGCTGACCAGTATGGTTTCAGATGTGGCAGACAGTGGCCTAAAACATCAGTACTGCAAGTGGACAGAATCAAACAGTGAAGTAATACTGTAATTATGTCACCAAATGCTAAGCCATGCCAAGACAAAAACAGTTTATGTATTAACAGAAAGAACAGTCATGGAGGGGGCCACCTGGAAGTAGTAGGAGATCAGAACCACAGGAGATTTTAGTACCTCTGCAGAGGGTCAATGGTACTGGGATCATCCCTGGCAGAGTGGACACTGGCATAAGGATGGAACAGCCCCATGCATCTTGGTAAATGACTAATTACCAATGGATGTTGCTTCATGATTAATGCCGATAACCCTGCTACTCTTGCTGTCTACAGCTCTGATATTTTCAGCGTTCTTTGATGTTTCATAGTCCAGTTCATGTTGGTGTGCTATTCCTTCTCCATATTACCATGAATCATGACTATGTTCACCTTTTATACATTTATATGTCATTATGGTCTCATTCCCTACCCAGCTTCATTTGTATGCCATTATATAATCAATAAACAAAACAGCTGGAGAAAAAGCGCCATACTAAAACCAATAATCCAATATATAGGCTCTTCAAAGACCACTGCAAGTCCAGAAATCTCTTTTTATGAAAATTTAAAAGGCGGCAAATAAAATAAACATTGACTCGGGATTCAAAATCAACATATGACACAGAAACATAAACACTCAACAGCATGTTTTCATCTCAACAGACTTCTTTAGATGTACAAACACACTATTACAATTTCCTTCCTTATATATACCCCATACTTCACAAGCCACCAATAACAATCAAAATCTAATTAAGACTGTTAAATAAAACTTTGTAAAATCCTACTGAATGGCACCTAAAACAATTAAAAACATATTCTAGCATTTCTAATGTCAAGTAGTAATTTTTATAAACAACAGTAGATGGTGATATTACTCCACAAGTAACATTTTATGGGATTATAAATGAAAATGAGTTTTATACTATAAATTATAAAATGTTTTATATGAGGTTTACATGTGTGTATGTATATCCATATTTAAGATATGGTTTTAATTGTTTTAGATGCCATTCAATAGGAATTTACAAAGTTTTATTTAACAGTCTTAATTAGATTTTGATTGTTATTGGTGGTTTGTGTAGCATGAG
The DNA here is from genome assembly GCF_019279795.1 of Protopterus annectens. Taxonomy (NCBI): domain Eukaryota; kingdom Metazoa; phylum Chordata; order Ceratodontiformes; family Protopteridae; genus Protopterus; species Protopterus annectens. The sequence goes on from NC_056743.1 coordinate 645,214,381, forward strand.
GTATATATAAGTGTTTATATCGCGCTATCGAAAGATGAAACTAGTGAATGCTATTTCATCAAACCTAAAATATCTAAACCACAAAATATCGAACATTCAGAACAGCAAATTTTTTCCCCAAGGAAAAAATTTGCTATTCCGAAACACATACACACAACACATGCACACCAAAAATATAAACATCAATCCACACACATAAACTTAAAATTCTACATCTAACCCTGCACTAAACTGTACATACACTACTATCTATCCACTTACCTTAACCCAAACCCTAACCCTAACCCTAAAGGTCCGTCACTATCGCACACTCACCTAACCCGCACCCTAACCCTAACTCACTTAACCTGCCCCTAACCCTAACTCACCTAACCCGCCCTAACCCTAACGTACACACAATTGCACACTTACATGAACCCGATCCATAACTTTCCACCACAGCGCTGAAAATAGCAAAGCCACAGAACCGGCCAACCGAATTCTTTCCCTAGGAAAGAATTTGGTGTTCTGCAGCTTCGCTATTTTTAGCATTCGCTGAATAGAGGTCGATATTAGAACATTCAAAGTTTTAAAACTTCGATGTTCTGCTATAGACTCATATATAAGGGAGGAAGTTGTAATAGTGTGTTTGTACATCTGAAGAAGTCCCTTGAGATGAAAATGTGGTGTTAAATTGAACATTTATGTTTCTGTGTTGTCTGTTGATTTGTAATCCCAAGTCACTGTTTATTTCATTTGTCGCCTTTTAAATTTTCATAAAAATAGATTCTTGGACTTGCAGTGGACTTTGAAGTGTCTATATATATTGGATCATTATATAATCATTTTGCACATATCTCCAACAATACATTTTTGCACCCTGAACCTATGAATCACTACTAGACTGTGTGTGACTGATTCCCATGCAAGTGCAAGCTGCATACACTTAACTTGTCTATGAATCCTGGACTAGCATCCATGGCGACATTGAGAAGACAAATAAACTGGAAAAAGAGATAGAAAAGCCAGAATAAAATAACCAGAATAACAAAGACAGAAATGTTGAACTGTAAGATGTGAGAGACAGGGGAAAACTGATCTGAGTATTACTAGAGGCTGTCCTACTGTGAAGTCCAAGACTTGGCAGAAATACAAGGAAAAAAAAAGTTCAAGGATGAGTCAGTTAAGGAAGCAGGTTAAGAAGAGAAGAGCAGTTCAAGAGTCTGCCTGTAGCATCTGCAGATGGCACAAATATAACAGTGTTTGACTAGATTTTCATTCAACCATAGGATTTTTAAAGTAACCTTAGTTCATTTATAGAATATTCCAGATGAAAGTGATGAGCAAAGAAGATTCTATCTTCCAGATGAACTTATTTCCTCCAGTGAAGCTCTGCTACTCTGCACTCTAACTTCCAGTGGATACATCCAGAGCCTTTTGACAATATCAAATAATCTAGATTAAGAAAGAACCCCACCACAGACAGTGAGAGTTGCAGCCAAAAGGGACTGTTTCCTTGATGCAGGCAAATATGATTTAGACACTTCTTAGCTACAATGAGGAAAGACTTCCTTATTGGCTAATTTGCATGTCTCTGAATTGCCTTTAACTACCATGAGTGTAAATCAGCATTTTCCTATTGTTGTTAACACTGGTAACCCATGCATCTCATGAGTACAAGCATGCCCCTTCATTCACACACACACACACACACACACACACACACACACACACACACACACACACACACACACACACACACACACACACACACACACACACACACACACACACACACACACACACACACACACACACACACACACACACACACACACTGACGTATGTCTTACCTGTCCCTGAGTTGAAAGAATATCCCCAATGTCTGTTCTTATTTTTGCTTCTGCCCTGGCAAATCCTTACAGTCAGTCAATAATTCCAGACATTAAAGCTTCATACTTTGTATTGATTGTAAAGTTCATTGTTATGCAATTCATGTTGCTCTATTAACTTTTTAAGTGAGTCCCAGTAATAGTTTAAATATATTCTCCCTGATGTCATACAGTGTTTCTCCTAGCTTTGTACCAAGGTCTCCCCACACACAAACCCACCTTTATCTCATTTAACGGACTGATTTTACAGGACACTCCTACTGTTATCTCTTATAGAAACCCTGTCTTTCATAACTCACAGAGCACTGTAATTAGTGAATAATGCCAGATATTAGAGTTTCAGACTTCTTCTTATACAAAAATGACACTGTAACTCTACAGGTAGCATAGATGGTTAAAGTCCTTGCTTTCTGTGTCTAGTTTGAAGGGTTCAAAACATCCCCCTTTTACCTTAAATGTCTTTTTCTATTTTTAAATACTTAAGTAATGCCTCAAAAGCATCCCTGGTGATGCAGAGGACTAACACATTGCATATGGGTGCCAAGGGTAGATGTATTGAATCTTTTTTAAATATCTTTAGGGAGTATTCCTGGTGTCCGGTGTTCCCACACTCCAAATCATGCATGCTACTAAACTTTTATTCTATTAATTTTTAAGTTGTTTTTAAGGCACAATACCAAGAGTTATCTCTGGTGTCTGATATTCTTCACTTCTCAGGTCTTTCATACTGCATAACTTTATTCTAAGGTATGATATAAAGAGTTCTCCCTGGTGTCTAGTGCTCCCCAACAATGCTGCAGTATTTGCTGGTTATTCTGGGGGAGTGTGGAAGTAAACATCCCCCATGCACAAATTTACTCATCCATGCATACATACACAGCTCCCGCACACAATCACATTCACAGACACACTCGCTCATTCACCCATACATATACACACACACACACACACACCATCACACACACACACACACACACACACACACACACACACACACACACACACACACACACACACACACACACACACACCACAGTACATCAAACCCACCAAAGTGGGGACTAAGCCCCCCACATCCGCCTACTTATATATAAAAACTCCGAGATTGCACTACAGTGGGGAAAAGGGTAAATTTCTGTATGTTGGCCAAGTCATTTGGGATATTTGGGAATATCTGCTTTTACTCCAATTTTATGATATGTCAGACATCAGACTGTCCTGCATTCTGCTATCATATTAGCTGCAATACATTTAGTTTTAGCACAATATTAAAAGATAATGATTATGATGATGATGATGATGATGATGATGATGATGATGATAATGGTATATTGCAAGCAAGAAACCTGGGCACTTTCCAGTTATAGTGAAAAATTTGTGTTTATCCCAAAAATGCTGAACTCATAAATGTGCCCAACTGTTAGACTCATTTTTATAACATCACATAATGTATCTTCTTGTTTAAGATAAGAGCAACTAACTAATGGATGCTTGTACCCCTGGTCAGGTAGATGAATATGTTCAAAGATAACTTAATTGTACAGCAAGCATCAGCTGCCCTTGCCCTACTCCTTTTTTCCTCCCAGTCTGTTAACACAATCTCTGAACGCCTCATCATCTTTCCGCCACAATTTTTCACTAACTTAGGCTTACTGTGCTTGGGTCTATATTAGATCGTTGAAATCTTCCTTCATTGATGGCTTATTCATCGACCCCTAGCCATCAAAACTAACTTCAATGAACTCAACATGTTTTACAGGGTAAGTAACCAACTGGCCACTACCCCACTGAAACACACATTGCACTAAATCAAACCCACACAAGTTGGGGGGTTCACCCCCGTACCCCACAATGTAAGGGGCTGTATATACCAGCTCTGAGATCATACTATGGTGGGGAAAAGGGCAAAGTTGTGGTGTTCACCAATTGATTACTTACCCTGTAAAAAATTTCGATGTTCACTGATGTTCGTTTCAATGTATGGAGGCTGATGAATAAGTAGTTGATGAAAGTAGATTGTTGATGATCTAATATAGACCGCTATGCTTTCATGTAGAATGGAATTGTTGTATCCCTCTTGTCATCATGTACAGGCATATCACAAGGCTATAACTTAACCTTCAAGGAGTTCCCTCCACAATCTTGAGAAATTCCTTGAGCTTCAGTAGTTCACAGAAAAAAAAGTTGAATGGCATAAGGCCGAATGCTTTTCTCCATAAGAAATCATTGCTGAAATGATTTCCAAGTGTGCACCCACAAAGATTCATTTCTAGGGAGATTTATCCCTTCTTCGACTTGGTGTAACCTCAGGGCTGGTGTGTATAAGTTTGAGGGGTATTCAAATATTGTAAAATGAAAATTGCAAATGAACAAATGAAATTTCAGTAACAGATATAATGTTTCAAATCTGTCTCAAATAACTGCTTTACATTTTGCTTACACTTCTGAGAAGTGGTTGTTCTGTTACTGTGTGTAAGAGCAAAGTTTATTGTGTTAATCTCATTATTAAACATTAGATAAAAATGGAATACAGCTTATTGCATTATGATACACAGCATACACTTTTTCCATTTAGTTGTTGCTCTCCCTTCTTCAAACAATTTTTGTAATATCCCTTCACACTTAAGAAAGCATGAAATTGCTGTCATATTTTCATAGATATTGCTTAACTCAAGATGTGCCAGTCAGTCTTGCCTATGGGGCTCTAGAGTCAGTCTGTGATGACTAACTTTATAACTTTGTCATTCGTTGTACATATTGACTTGAGCTATAAATAAAAGTGGCATTGCTATTGTAGTCATATTATCCTCTTTAGTGGAATAATATTAACAGAAATATTTTCTGCTTCTTTATTTAACTGATTGTGCAGCAACTCCATCAACCACAGCTACAAATCATTCCAAAGAATCACATGGGAAAGACAAGACTGTATCAAGCTTGGTGGTGGTCATGGGACTTCTGGTGGGCCTCTTTGTTGTAGCTATCATTGCAGGAATATGGTATCATCGATCCAGACCTCTAACCAGGTACATTTTGCAAAGAGTTGTATGATGGGGCTATTTTCATGAATGTTACCATGTCATGATATCACTTAGTTTAGTTTCCTACTACAAGTGCAAAAAAGGTAAAACTCCCCCAAGAAAATACACAGATAAAATTATTATTCTAGAAAGGTATGATTATATGATGTGAGAGAGAGAAAAAAAATGCATGATCCCCATTAATGCTAAGTATCGTAAAAGGATAGTTCTGAAAGGAATATGACTGTACAAACTTTTAAACAAATGAGAAGGATGCTTATGGACTTGAAACACAATGAGTAAATACAGCCAAATAAAGACACGGGGAGACCTACCATGTTGTGAATGACAACTGTATAAATACAATTTCACTGATCACAGGTTACCAGATTTACAAATCTCAGAATGTATTTACATGCACTGACTCTGCAGCAAGACTGCAGTTGTAACAGCCATGATTTTATCCCTGCAGGATATTTTCCCTGCAGTTGTGCAGCTGTGGAATTAGTTTATAAATAGATGTGGGATGTAAAGTATAATACATGGGTGTTGCTGGAGTCTTCACCTGCAGTTAAAACAGGTTTGTTTTTTAAGAAGTTTCACTTTTCCGGTTTGATGTCATGAGACTTTTATCTTTGAGGCTATCACAGTGGACCTATGGACATAGATGTATTCAGTCCTTTTAAGATTCATTAATGTGTAATATAAATTTAATAACAAGAGACCTGACTTTAGAAAATATTTCTTGTTTTTTGCAGTAAAGTGACCATGTACAGAATGACACTATTCTTATTTGGCAAGATGCAGGTATTGTTCTATAAGAATGACCTTTGCAGATAAAAAGAATACCTAGCCCTTTACTTATAATTATAATATCTTCCTATGACACCATCACAAGCAGAAGATATGAAGTGCTACAAAGAAGAAAACAGATCAGTGATATCTAAGGGCATAGTTATTAATCTGATTACAAATGCCAAACCACAAAAAAGTTCAGAGATTCTAGAATGTTTTCCATAGTCATGCCTTGTTATGATTATTATTATTCAAATCTTAGAACTAGCCTATTTGCAGTAAAATATGGGAAGCATGTGCCACATGAAAGTTAAGTTAATGAAAATGTTAAGGTTTCCAAAGGGTCATCCATAGGAAGGTGTATCATGGAAGTGATGGGATGTATGAGGATTCCCTCCTCTATAGCTGACTGCATCTGTCCTTTGGTACTGGCTATTTATATGCCCTTTCCTTAGGTAGTGGAAGCACAGATGTGCACACGTTTCACCATGATAGAAGTCTACATGACCAATTCTTGTTGAAAATGTGATGGCTGTGGGGTACATAAGAAGACTGGGAAAAGAGTGAATGCCATGGTTTTTGGATCTGAACTGAATCTGGAGTGCACTTCAGTATGACACACAACTGAAGCCCTCCTTCACTTCCTACGCAAGAAGTTAATCATATCCCAAGTGAAATTTGAGACAGATAAAGATATTATTTTTTTACTGTCTTCAGAATATGCCCAATGGCTCCTACTTCTTACTTCATACCAGCTTATTCCTCCCTTGTTCAAGGTTACAGCCATGTTCACTTGACAGAGAAATTGTCCTGCAGATCATTTGTTTCCTGACTGGAGAGCCCAATCATCCCATTCATTCCCTTCAGAGAGGAGACTTAGAAAGTGGGGGGAGGGGGTCAGTCAGCTGATCCTGAAGACTTCCAACCTCATAACTAACTCCTTTACAATCTCCACTGTCAGTGCTTGCATAAAGGTATACAAGTCCAACAGCACACAACAACCTTTTGTTTATGTGGTGAACTGCTGAGCAGTGTGAGCTCATTAGGCCAGTGCCTGTGGGTGACGCACTTACCTTTCTCTAGGTATTGCCAGAGTGGCAAGCCAAACTTCCTCCTTCCAAGGATGGAAGAGATGAGGTCACCCACACACTCCCATTATCCCTTGCTCTGTCCCACCCCTCCGGTGTTTATGCTCCTAATCAAATAAGGGTTGTCTGTGTCATATTCAGGCCCTTCTATGCCATGGGGCAAGGCTTAAACTTTGTTGATGTTTACTAACAACTCTTAAGCCATTGGAAGCAGTGAGAAACTCAGGAACAGTTTAGAATGTTATGTGGTACTTTTAGTCTTTCTTTTTAGAGCACTCTTACCATTATCCGACCTATTACTATATAAGTAAGCACTAAGAAAACAGATTACTTTCAAAAATCAGTTTTCCAAGATCAGATGAAAGCCAATAACCTGTAAAAAATATATAAAGTTGTTGGGTTTTTCAAAGAAAATAACATAGCTTCTAAGCAGTGCTCGATGCTGCCTATATGGGATTTCTTTGAGACATGTAAAGAATGAACACGAGCCTACTACATAGACAGGCGATATACCATGTTAATAGTTATCTATTTTTAATATGTCTCCTGTTGATTTACAGGTACTGCATGAGCTCTGTATTTAAAACATTTTATCACATTCTCCAATAAGTATGCTGCTGTACTTATAATACAGAAGGAGACAAAAGACACGTCTTCAGTTTATGTTATAAATAAGGGGTTCATGAGTTTTGTCAGACAGACAAATCTGTGAAACAAAAAACATCCAAAAAGGAAATTTCAGTGAACAGTATTTTAACTTTTTTGCATGGGGGCCCTGCCCCACCTGCATCTCCCTGTATGTGGTTGGGCGTGGGAGACCCCAACACCCCCTAAATTACATATATATATATATATATATATATATATATATATATATATATATATATATATATATATATATATATTCACACTAACTCTGCAGTTACATAACAGTGGAGAAAGCGTAATACTGTTTCAGAGATGAAACCATTGCGCTGTTGTCAATTGGACAAACAGCACTAACGAAAAACAAATGTTCCCTAAATAAGCAACTCATATTATATTGCTTAATGTTGACCTTCCACATATTAGACTTTTATAGTAATATCACATATACCAGAAGACCCGTAATATAATAAAATTAATCAAATGATGTGTGAGACAAGGAGACTGCAACTTCCCAAAACTGTCATACCAGTGCCTGTGTACATGGATGAACTAAGGCATTCGTTGACTTACCAGACAAACTATACTGTTACAGATAGGCCTTTGCAGCTATCCATCCACTTTGTTATTGTATTGTCATTTTCCGATATCTGTTCAAAGTTGTCCTGTATGGTTGTGTTGACTTACAGGCCACCACTTTTCCAGGTAGTTATTGCAGGGGCCAACATCTTCTACATAAAAGGTTTCCTTAAACTTGAATGAAATATTTCAGCATTCATTTGTCGGCTAGACCCCCCCCCCCCCCCCATCAGTCCTCTGTTAATACAATGAGAATGTTATGCCCTTTTCACTTCCTTCATCCCTCCAAGGTTTATAAAACTAGTACCCTTCTTCTTGTCCTACTGCTTCATCCATTAGACTGTCTTAAATCCCTGTTTCAGACACTCACCACCAAAATAATGTCCTTTGGCTTGGCTTGGATTATATTTCAGTGGGATTTAATTCTAAAACATTGGAGACATTTTTTAAAAAGGCTTTTCCTTCATTATTAAGACATTGGTCTGGTTTCATTACAGACCAGAATCTGTGATCCTGAGGTCCAGGCAAGTGACATAATGCTGTGATGTTCCATTTCCTGGCAAATGTGGGATATTAGCTTGTACTCACTAATTTAAAATTTAGCAAGGCCAACAGAAAGACAGTCTAACCACTAGCCAATTAACTTTCTCTAACTGGGTACAGTGGTGTTCTCTATCAGATTAATGTTATGTATAGAAGATTACTGTTAGTAGAAAGTGTGTACAAACCACTGATAAAACATTCTCAAATGTGGGTATGGTCAGATTAAGACCCAAAGCTTATCTGACTGCAGGAGTGAGTAAACTGGATGCTTTTTAGATTATCTTAGATTAGTTTAGGCTGATTAAAGACACAATTTGTAGTTACCTCAACATGATGCTTCAGTATCAAGACTCCTTTAGCAAGATGTCCAAGTCCTTGTCTCATTTTATGTATTCAATACCATCATAAAAGGCATCACAGATGCAGATAGGTCTTATACAATTAAGCATAACAATTTTATTACCCTGGAATCCAAATAAATATTTAACACCTTTGCCAAAGCCTCTCCAATTGCTTTGAACAGCTCTTTAAGCATGCTGGTAGATAAATGCACATCACAATGCTATGCAAAGCCTTTCCAAGTACTTCAGAGAGCTCCTTAAGCACATTGGGTGGGAACCCATCAGGATGCTCTTTCTTGTTGGCCTTCAAAGACACAAGTAGCAGGAAGAGTAAATGATAGAAAGAAATATTTAACCATGAAAAGGAGGAGCAAGCCTTGAAACAGTTACCAAAAAAGGAAGATGGCGATAATAGGAATGATATGAATCAGCAAAAACACAGAAGATATACTGAAGGGGAAAGCAATACAATGGTTATGATATAAGGAAGAGAGAATTACAAAAAGGTAAGGAATGCTTACACAACAGGAGGGAAATATATCATTTGAGGATAAGTAAAGGGAAGGATCAAGGATATATGGGATTATTGAAGTGTTGGCATGAAAGTAAGTAAGGTGATACATTGTATCACAGGCAGAGATGGAAAATGAGGAAACAGATGTAAATAAAGTAATTAATTTGCAAGGAAATGATCTGATGAGTAATAGTATGACGGTGGTAATATCAAAATATATTCTTATATTTTGCACCAGGTGTTGGTAGTGATTACTGTAGCAGAATAATAGCAAAATCTAGGAAGCAAAGAGTCAGATGATACAATAATACAGTAAATGAAGGGTTTGGAAGAGACAACAAAAATTGGAAAAATTTCTAGGAGGAAGCCAAATTATTTACCCATGACAGGGCGCATATCAGGGAATTAAAAAAAGAAAGAAAGAACAATTTTTGATAAGAAGTTAGAACATTTACTGCAGAAGAGACAATAAAAATTGGTCAGGTGAGAAGAAAAGAATATGGTCAGGTTAAAACTCAGTGGTGGCAGTTTTAGTAGGAAAAACAGGCAGATATGTGGTCACCAGTGGAACCGTAGGCAGAATCCAGGTTTGGAGAGGTATTAGGGAAGAGTGCCAAAGAAGAAATTATTTGGGTGGTAGAACAAGGAAAGGCTTTAGCACAGATGAAAGCTATGAGGTGACTTCATGACTGTACTATGAAATGTACACTTCCATGTACATGCAGATCGTGGTAACTTTTTGATATTCAGCAAGGGCCCTAAAATGGTGATGTATGGTGCTATAGCATGAAGTTGTACAGTACCGTGTAGGGCTGGTGCTATGCCCATACTGAATGATAATGATGCAGTCCACTGGAGAGGCATATGCTAATTACCTAAGTGGTCTCCCTCCCAGAACCACCTCCAGGAAGGCATCTACACAGTCTACATACAGAATGATTTAAAAAATTACTTGGCTTTATAGATCAAAGGTTCAGCCCACTACACCGCAGTAGTGAACATGGCTACAAGGTCATGTTCAACTACCTAACATGACTGTGGTGTGGGGATCAGGGTGGGGTGGCGGAAAGCCACTTGACACCAGGGGTAACTCAACAGTTAAGTGTCATGATGGCACTAACCATCAGCATAGGGATGGGGGGGGGGATCACTAGACTCCAGGGCTAAGTCAACAATGCTGTCTCCACCAGGAGCATGCCTCTATACTGTGAATCTCATTACCTCATTTCTGCATCTGTGTGCTATGGCAGCACATGTTCCACAGGTACATGCTCCACAACAGTAAGTGTTTCCCCTAGGTGTCATTCGAATAGCAGGCCAGAGCCACCTCACCTACCCACCCACCCCCAGGTTGGACAAGCCAACTGCAGCTGCTCATTACTTTCCTCCCCTGCTAGTCCATCAGATGGCTGAGCCACTAATCGAGCTGAGGTCACTTGGGCATAGTCAGGGCTTTACCTATGTCACTGGGGCTGGCTTAAGAAAATGCTACTGTTACTGGGAATTTTAATATTTTAGCTGTAGGCTAGAATGTATGCACAGCTGGTATAAGGAGAAAAAAAGGAAGCAGTAGATGTTATAGGAAAAGTAAGGTTGGAAAAGAGTCACATTCAATCAGAAATAAGATTATCATAAATGCCATATTAAGCAATGAAAAGGAATTATCAGAATGTTAAGGAACTACCAGGGAGCAGAAACTGTGCATATCAAAGTGGTAAGGTGTCTGACAAAAGGAAACATAGAATCAACATGGTAAGGGTGGGCAGCATGCAATACCAGTGCACTGATTATCAGCTGATACCTAGTGTGGCTAGTTAATTATAAATCAGTCAGGGTGGAGCTTTTGAAGGCATTAAAAGGCACATCTCAACTCATGCCTTTGTTTATTCCCTAATGCACACCTGATACAGCACAAGTAGCTGTATGCATCTTGAATCTTTCCTGTGGTAAATTCTACATGGGTCTTTGAAATGGAATCATACCTCTCAACCTCTTAGTGCAAAACAATCTGGATAAAGCATGGCAGAATGGGGGGACAAAGGCTCAAAAACAGGGGCAGATTTTAAATACTGCTCTTCTAAACTTAGAAAGTTGCTAGAATAACAGTATTTGTCTTACAATGCATTTCACTGAAGGATATAAAGTCTGAAACACAAATGTGCATCATTATTCAGTGACTTCCCTCCTCAGATCATCACAATGATTTGGCAGAAAATCACAAATTTTGCAAGGAACAGATAAAAAAATATGAGGCAAAAATCTGTACATTTGAGGGGTATGAATGAATGGAATGCAATGTTGTGAGTAGTGAATTAATGATTTATGTCAGTCGGACACAGCAGGTACTCCTGGGAAAAATGCTTTACAGTGTAAAGCCAATGTGAAAAAGGAACAATGGTTAGTTACACATGACTTCCATTACTGTACCATTACAAAAGGCAAAAATGGCCATAAGTACTGGTACTGTATAAAGAAAGTGAGAAGCAAATGCCACAACAGTGCCTTCACCTCTGATGGAGGTGATGAAAGGTTAACTAGAGTCACAATGTCTTCCCTGATACTTGTACCAGCTGGAGTAAAGTCCACTAATATAAGTTAATAGCTGCAGAGGTCATTCATGACACAATAGGTTTCCCAGTGTTTGCTCAAAGAGATGTTAAATCAATATATATTAAGATGATACCGCCTACAGCTGACAGCTATGAGACCGAAAGACTTAATACTGTGTTCCTTGTCATCTGAGACTTGTCCCTCAAAGTCTGCATTTGTAGTAAAGACCATCAGCTTCCCAGAGGATGACATATTTGTGATGATGACCAAGGCAAATCTTAGATGATCTCCTGTGTAGATAAGGGATGGCACCTTTCCATCCTGTGGTGGTATATGTAAATAGCTATACTCCATCTATGTATGTGGGTCAGGAACACAAGCAACAGCAGCAGAGTTTTGTTTCTTTAAGCATGAAGAGTTACATGTGACCATTATGAAGATCCTGAATATTGCAGAAATCCATGATATTCATCAGATTTTAAGAGACTAGGAATCAAAGTTGTACAAAGGTGCTTTGGGCATCCCAACTAAAGGAATGCTGGTTCCATTTCAGTAGGATATTTTGACAGCAGAGTCAAAAGAGAGGATTAATACACCTATACAGCTCATCATCTGAGCTCTAACGTGTCATGAAATGTTTCCATCTTGACCTTTCTGTAACCTGAGGACAGCTCTTGCATTAGTGCAACTGTAGGACTCAATATTCTTGAAAGTTGATGAATTTTTGCAATATACTGATGTTTACTACATGCATGGCAAGTTGCAGTGATATGGCAAATAGTGATCCAAGGTTCAATTAGACCCGCCATGAGCTTTGCCAGTGTAATGAAACTCATTTGTCTACTATGCAAAACAAAGTTTAAACCTGGCATAGGACAAAGCAGTATTTAAGAGAGATACACTAATTCCTGAAACATTAGCAGGACCATGTTGATACTCTCTGTAAAGTTATTCTTCATTACTGTCAACATTTCCACCCCCAAAAAAAGAAAATTCACTGTCCTCTGGAAAAAGCAGCTGGGAACAGTCATGAGCAGTAAGAACCCATACAGCCTCGTGGACTTTCTCAGGGCTATTGCCAACAGCATGCCCCTCTGATGCTGTATGTATTAAGCAGTACCACATAAATGCCCCGTCCCCAGCACACTGTGTTCTCATCAAGGGCACTGCTCACTAATGGCAGACAGCTAGACTGCAAGTTTCTCGGGTGACAGCAAGGCAGGAGGTCAGTAAAGCATGGATGGTGAACTAGACCTCAGCAAGTTGGGTAGTATTAAGCCAGCATTCTTCCAGTAGGAAATATGAAATGGGCTCAAACATAAAAAAAGCTTAAAGAAAACAGGAAGAAACATACAGTTCAGTAATCTGTTGATGATAAAAGTGCTATTATGAAAAAGGGAAGGGAGATAAAACCACAAAGAATGAGAGACAAAGTAAAGAAACAATAGGAAAGTTTGAGTCAATTGGAAATAAAGTCACCTGAACAATTTTAGAAGCAAAATAGAATAGCATTAACTGCTGGTAAAAGTGGATAGAGAAAAGCAGACAGTTTTTAAAGCAAGATAGGAGAGATAAAAGAAAATAAAAAGAAAAAGGCACTTAAGTAAAGGATGATAAGGAGATAATAGATGTAAGCAGAGGCACTAAATGAATTATTTATTCGTCTTTAAGGTGAAAAGCTGTAGAGTGGCAGCATTTGAGGGTAATAAGTGATGGAAGGAGGCAGATGGAATAATGGAGAAGTGACCTTAAACAAGGAGATGACATATTGGTGAAGCTCAGGATGGACATGACATATAAAGTAGACAGGACTACTTCAGTAGTACTAAATGTGTTGTCTGTGAGGCTGGAGTGTGAAATAATAGTTAAATATTTGAACTGCTCTTTGGAGATGGGGTTGATATACACAGATTAGAGAAAAGCAACAGTGGTACCATAAATACAAATTATAAACTGGTGAACCCCATTGCAAGTGTGCAGAAGATTCTCGGAAAATGTCCTAAAGTGAACATCAGTCAAAGTAAATACTTTGGTGATCTTAAAACAACATTCAGTTCTGCTGAATCTTGATAACTGCTAATCTCCCATCTTAGTTTCTACTACTGTACACATTCATTTATCAATCACCCTCTCCAGTACATTCATGCAGTGTGACAGGAGTTTGATACTTCTACACTGCCCAGAGTTATGAGTTCCCTTTGTTTTTGTTCACTGGCACTAGAATGCTTATTCCCCAGTCATCTAGGATATGCCTTTCTCTCCATACTGATGTGGATACCCTCTGGAGCCACCTCTCCCCTATCTCAAACAACATCTTTATCATATCTGATGTGACCTGATCTCAGCCTGCTGCTTTCCTTGACTTCATTTTCCTTAGTGCTGCTCTTACACCGTCTAGGGTGGGTTCCTCATTTTTATATGATAGGCTGTGCTTGGGGCAGTACAGCTTCTGTGGGATTTTCTTCATTCAGAAGCTGCTCTGAGTACTTCCAGCAGCTTCTGAATGAAGAATTTCCAAGAAAAAAATATAGCAAAATAATAATTAGTGAATTATGCAATGTGTGCTAAGGTAAATAAGAAATAACCTGAGAACTGAAAATAAGAAATCATAACTTCTAAGGAATATTCAGAATGGACTCTTCCTGTGATACCTATTGTGATGCCCCTGCACTGGCCCAGTACTCAAGGAGCTTCAATCCTCACCACTGGCAACAGTGAGGGATGTACACATTGGGAGGATGACAAGTACACACACAGCAAACTACAATTTCCCTTAAGAGTGCACAGAGGATACAGTCAGTCTGGGGTTGGTTCTGTCTCTTTCTCCAGATCCCCAATAAGTCTCCCCACTGGCACAGGTATAAGGGTAAGATCTCAGCCAAGTGGTCAAGCCAAAACTTTCAGCACCCTCTCTGTCCAACCAGTGGTTCTTGCCCCTGCCCAAGTAGCTGACACATACACACACACACACACACACACACACACACACACACACACACACACACACACAGACAGACATTCCTGGGGAAGGCTGGCACAGGTTTACTATCTATGCCCCCTTCTGCCCAGACTATAAGGTAGTTATCACTGCCACCAACCACTACTTATCAGCTACTCCAAGGCCCTTACAAAGGGTGTCCAAACCTACTGTGTGATGTTACTATTAATCAAATCGTAAGTGTGACCAAGAGCAAGGCTATTGGAGTGGCCTATACAGTGTCACCAAATACATATGCAAGTACGCTAAGAGCTTAAATATCTCTAAACAATCCAGACACAATTAAAAGGTTTAAAATATATTGAATAATAAATACTAAAAGAACAAGACAATACTCAAAAGACACAATAATTACAGAGTTCAGAATCACAGGAAATATTTTAAAATAACATTGCAGGACAGTCTCAAATAAATACAGAAAACATCTAAACTAATATTTACTATATTCCTAAGTATAGCTAAAAGAACTTACTTTTCTCTAGTTACTTAGTATTAGCAAGGCCTGATGCAGAAGTGCGGAATGGATGTTTCTAGGTGCAAGACAAGATACAAAATTGCCCAGTCTTTCTCTGAGAGAGTTCTTAAATTACTATCAAACATTACTGCTGGGTCAGCTTTGGATGACATCACTCTGTCACCTGCCTTCAGTTCCTAGGCTAACAGATACTAACAGAATTTTTAACATCTCTGTGTGAGGAATACATATCTCTCAGAAGTGTGCAACTGCTAGAAAGTCATAGAGCAATAAACAACTTTACATTTTAAACATAGCAATTACTGTTCTCCAGGACAACAGAAAAAACTTCTAGCTCTAGACATCATGTCTCCTTGCTGCATTAACTAACTTTTACAGCACATAGTAAAACACTTTTAATTTCAATTTATTTTCTTGAAGTTTTTCAAGTTCTAGCTTCTACTATTAAATCATACATTTGCACAGGTATATAGTTTACATGGATATAAAAAGTTTACACACCCCTGTTAAAATGCCAGGTTTTGGGGATATAAAAAATTAAGACCACAATAAATAATTTCAAAACTTTTCCCACCTTTAATATGAACTATAACCTGTACAATTTGATTGAAAAAAAAAACAAATCTGTTAGGGGAAAAATATAAAAAAACATACAATACACTGGTTGCATAAGTGTGCACACCTGTAAACTAATACTTTGTTGTGTGTGTATACCCTTAAACTAATATTTTGTTGAAGCACTTTTTGATTTAATTACAGCAATCAGTCTTCTTGGGTAGGAGACTATCAGCATGGCACATCTTGACTTGACAATATTTGCCCACTCTTCCTTGTAAAAGCACTCCAAATCTGTCAGATTGTGAGGGCATCTCTTGTGCACAGCCCTCTTCAGGTTACCCCACAGATTTTCTATTGGCTTTAGGTCTGGGCTCTGGCTGGGCCATTGCAAAACTTTAATTTTCATCTGGTGAAGCCATTTTTTTATTGATTTGGATGTATGCTTGGGGTCATTGTCATGTTGAAAGGTGAAACTCCTCTTCATCTTCAGCTTTCTAGCAGATGCCTGAAGATTTTGGGCCAAAAGTGACTGATATTTGGAACTGTTCATAATTCCGTCCACCTTGACTAAAGTCCCAGTTCCAGCTGAACAAAAGCAATCCCAAAGCACAATACTGCCACCACCATACTTCACCGTGGGGATGGTGATCTTTTGGTGATGCGAGGTGTTGTTTTTGCACCAACCATACATTTTGGTATTGTGGCCAAAAAGTTCAACCTTAGTCTCATCAGACCATAACACATTTTCCCACATGCTTTTGGGAGACTTGATGTATTGTTTTGCAAATTTTAGCCAGGCCTGGATGTTTTTCTGTGTAAGAAAAGGCTTCCGTCTTGCAACCCTACCCATAGTCCAGACATATGGCAAATACGGGAGATTGTTGTCACATGTAGCACACACAACCAGTACTTGCCAGAAATTCCTGCAACTCCTTCAGTGTTGCTGGAGATCTCTTGGCAGCCTCCCTGACCAGTTTTTGTCAAGTCTTTTCATCAATTTTGGAGGGACGTCCAATTCTTTGCAACATCACTGTTATCCCATATTTTCTCCATGGTATATCCAATGCTGTGAAAATTTTTTGCACCCTTCTCCTGACTGATACCTTTCAACAATGAGATCCCTTTGGTGCTTTGTAAGCTCTCTGTGAACCATGGCTTTTGCTGTAGCAGGCTACTGAGTAAATGTCAGGAAAATCCTACTAGGGCAGCTGAACTTTATTTGGGGTTAATTAGAGTCTCTTTATTTGATGGCAGGTGTGTAGCCAAGAAGACTGAATGCTGTAATTAAATCAAAAGGTGCTTCAACAAAGTATTAGTTTAAGGGTGTGCACATACAACAAAGTATTAGTTTAAGGGTCTGCACACTTATGTAACCAGCGTATTGTACATTTTTTATTTTTTATATGTTTCCCCTAACAGATTTGTTTGTTTTTCAATCGAATTGTACAGGTTATTGGTAACATTAAAGTTGAGAAAAGTTTTGAAATGAATTACTGTGGTGTAATTTTTTTATATCACAAAAACCTGGCATTTTAACAGGGGTGTGGAAACTTTTTATATCCACTGTATATATATTTCTGTTCTTTTCCAGTAGGATACACTGTGGTTACATTCTTGAAGCTCAGTATTGTACAAACCATGTTCAACACACACTTCTGCATCAGTAGTTTAATATACACATAACATATAGATCTCTTACAATTGTAAGACAAGCATACTAATCCTATTAATATTCACAAATGACATGATTATTTACAAAATTCCAGATAGGTGGGCTGGCAGTGTCATACCTTTATTGAAACTGGATGGAACTATTTATATGAATATTATAACTTAACTGTTAACCATGTTTCTGTTTTGTTATAGTTCCTCATACCTCAAATGAAAGAAGATTTTTTGTCAGGGGACAAGACATTTTCAAAATTTAATATGAACCATACTTATCAAAAATGGTTGTACATAATCAATTTTGTTTATTATTTTAAAATCAAATAAAAAGTTAAAAAAATGGTTGTGTATAATCAGTCCAAGAAGTACTTGACCATAAAGACTCATACAGTAGCATTTATGTATAGCTGTTTTCCTTTTGAAGCATTATTTGTTTATTCTGTACTTTTCAGAATACCGCAACATTAATTACAAGTGTTACATGCTTGATGATACCTTAGTCATTAGGGCTACATTAGATGAAAATTTGTGAAGCTTAAGAGTGCTGAAAAGAATGAAGGATGTAAGTCTTATGACAAACTTTTTTTCTAACAAAAGTACAGTACTTGGGATATATAATAGATGTACATGGTTTACATCTTGCATTACTTGAGACATATAATAGATGTACATGGTATAATATTGTTGTTGCTGTTGTTGTTGTTGTTGTTGTGTCTTTCGGCTTTTCCTGGTTAGGGGTCACCACAGCGGAACTCCAGTCCGTTAATGATTGGCAGTAGATTTTTATGTGCCGAGTTGCCGGCCCTGATGCACAACCTTCAACGAAGGTACACCCATTCACGCATGTCTCCACAGTGAAGACGCTCTACCTGAGAATCGACCATGACATCGTCTTACTGTGAGGCAACAATGCTACCGCAGCACCACATAAAATAAAAACGAAGCACTGGTACTATGCCATAAATAACTTTGATAAATTCATGATGTAATATATTCACAATAAAAAAACATTAAGTGCCTTCGTCCATCAGCTGGACTTCATAATGAAGAAACCAAGAAAAATATAAACCACGAGTGGTTCACTCGTGCTCACACTTTTACATTTACTCGTGCCCACTCGTGCTCGGACTTCTTCAGACTCTAATAAAATCACATTAAAAGATTGAATAAATACTCGTACAAGCAGTCCTTCCTAAAATGTCATTGGATAACACGTTGATTCATTAATACAAAACAAGAATTCTTAAAGTAACTCTAAAAAATCAGACTGTACCATAATTGGCTCCGAACATAAAAGAAACGCACCACAGATGATCATAATTACGCACCACAGATGATCATAATTATATATTTAAAGCAAAATTAATTTTCATTAAATGTATACAAAGAGTTGTAAAAATTACAGAAATAAGGAGGATTTTAGATGCAACACACATCCTATAGATACCATCTCATTCAAGGCATGGCCATTCATGGAATCTAATTTAAGTTGCCATCTAAGCTCCTTCCATTCTAGCATGTCTTTTCAAAGGCCCCCACGGGCTATGTCCTCAATGTTGTCTAACATGTAAAACTTGAAGGAATGTGTGACATTGTTATTAATGTGCTTATATAGGGGACTGTTCAAGTTTTTCCTCCCAATATCATACATATTTTGGCATATTTTCATCTTCAGGGATTTTACCTGTATAAAAACGTGGGCAAGTTTGGCATTAAGCCACATAACTACCCTAGTGCTGCAACATTTCAGTTTCAAGAAACCTTTCCTGTAGTTCACTTTGTCAAACAATGAACCTTCCACAATGTGTCTATATTTATTACACCAGCCATATTTTTTCATCTGCCCATGTTCAAACCTCCAGCTCACCCTCTCAATAAGAGATTTAAAAGAAATGTCCTTTTCATACACAAAAGCAGGGGATGAGCCCAAGATGTCAAATTGCTCACTCCCTATTTTAAACACATTCCAGTTTTTCGGGATCACGGAATTGATTTCTTTAGCATCCATGTTGTATGATAAAATTGTTGCCTCCCATAACCATTCATAGACCTGGGGGATTTGTCCCTACCAAAAGCAAATGCCCCTTTCTCCAAAATGAGCACTAACACAGATTGTTCACATTTTAAAATCACATTCCCCATAATACCATGAACAAAGCCAGTGGGATAGCCACATTTTTCTAACATAGTTTTTTTACTTAGTAGTCTCCTGTAGGAAGACCTCATGTTGTGAAATCATGTGTGCAAGTGTAACCATTTGGCCTTTAATTATGGGTCTTTTTTGGTGTACAGGATGCCAGCTGTTAAAATTCAGTAATGAATTTAAATATGTAAGCTTCCTGCAAATGTTAGACTCAAAATGCTGCATTGATCTATCTTTGGAAATAGTGACATCTCAGTAGTTAATAAGATCCAAAGAAGTACTGATAGTGAATTTCAAAAAAGAAGTGGTGCTGTTTAAATAACAGAAGAATCTTTCAAGACACTCAAGGACACCTTTCCAAAAAATAATAATATTGTCAAGGTAATGCCCATAAAGGGAACACTTGGAAAAAAGGGGAGCCAAGAGGATACCTGAATCCCACTCAGCCATAACTAAGTTGGCAAGGTTCAGGGCACATGCAGCCCACATGGCCACACCAGTACTTTGCTTGCATGTACCGTGGCCATGAGGACAAGAACAGGAAATGACATTGCTAAAGTTGAGCACTTTGTTAATATGCTTGCTGATTAGTGTATAAAGAATGTTAACCTTTTCCTGTGATACTTCACAAAGGCATAGCTAGGGTGGTATGAAGGGGGCAGTCTCCCTTGGCACAAAGTACTAAGGTCATGATCAGTAGATCCCATTGAGTCTTCAGTGTAATGCCATTATTGCATTTGCAGTCGGGAATGGAACTCTGTAGCACTCTGTGTATGGCATAAACTGTAGCAGCTACTTGCTAAAAATGTAGCAAGCATTTTGCACTTCAGCTTAAAGTTGAGGGGGTAGCCAAACTGGAGATGGCACCAGGCCCAAGAATAGCTAATCACCCCTCTGATACTGCACATTACTGTGCAGAAGCCTGCTTTCACAGAGAATACCTGATAGCGGTGAGAAACACTCAGACCTTATGTCACCTCCTGAGGAAACATATTCCCAAACAAACAAGGATGGAGTAACCACTGGTTCTGGAATCCAAAAATGTCTTAATTACCAATTAAGTCATGAAAGGAAACCTACTCTGTATTTGATTTCAGTAAGAGTCAACGACTTGGCAATACTGCTGTGCACCTATGGGTATAAGGTGGTTTACCAGGTTTGTAAACAAAAAGGCCCCACCAAAAAAAAAAAATACAAGGCCCTGAAACAGGCTTTTGTATTAAACTGCCACATTCTGCTTCTGGAGTCAGAAATCAACAAGCAGGGATAAATGAGAGTTGTTTAAGACCTGCATCTTTTATAGTCATTATACTTAATTGCTCTTCTGTATGAGAATATGTGGATCATAGAAGGACTAGATTCACAGAGGTTGCACTATGCCATGACCCTGAAAAAGAGATGGAGAATTCCCATGCATCTTTTATGGCATATTTCAGATATGTCTATGCAAGTTTATTTATTTATTTATTTTACATTTGTTGACCGGGATAGTCCAACTGGATATATGTCCATTTTCAGTGGAGGCCCGGGGGGAAAAGCTCCAAGGAGACAATTTGCAGACATACAGATAATTCAAGGATACATATTTTCAACTAGGCCCATTAGGTATGTAGTTGGGCACACATAAAGGAATTAAGCATCAGCGAGGTACAGTTGACAATAAGTCTGTCAATAACAATACATAGTGCAGAATAACACAGATATGTCATCATTCTTCAGTTGTGGTATACAATTTTATGAGGATAAAACAAGAGGTATTTGTTAAGCCAAGAATTACAATAGTATAGATGTGGTACAAGTATTAGTCTGGTGAGGAACAGGGACATAGCCATTTTATGCTGAGGTAAGATTTGAGAGTTATTTTAAATTTAGAAAGGGATGCTTCTAGGGTTAAGGATGTAGGCAGAGAATTCCAGATTTTGGCTATATAAGAAGAATATAGGGAGTCACCAGCATGTTTGTGAGAGCTGGTAACTGCTAACAGTAATGTACTTGTGGAGCTGAGTTGCCTAGGACAGGAATACTGCTGGATTATGTTTCTTAATGAAGGTGTTGTGCTTGGATGATTGAGTAGCTTGTGTGTGATAACCAGCTGGTTATAGGTTAGTAGGTTTGGTAGTTCAAGCCAACCCAATTGCTTTAGGTTTTGGCAGTGATGAGTTCAAAAGGAGCTGTTATTGGCAAATTTGGCTATCTGATTATAGCAGGAGGTCAATTTATTGATTTCTGTTTTGGATAGGTTGGTCAAGATTGGTGATGCGTACAGTAGAGTTGAGGGAAGGTGTGCTTGTGCTATTGTAGTTCTAGCATTCTAACTTTTTGTTAGTTTTTTTATGGCCAGATTAATGTGTACATCAAATTTGAGCTTGTTATCAATAGTGATACCTAGAAGTTTTGTCTGGTAGTCAGGTGAAATAGGGGTCCCGTTTATTGAGTGGATAGTAAAGGAGGAGGTGGGGGCAGTAGTGATTGAGGGATGAAATATGAGGAGCTTAGTTTTTTTGGGGTTGAGTATCAAGGCACTCTAGGTAAGCCAGTTTTCGACTGAGTGAAAATTTTCCTGTTTTTTTTTTGCAGAGCTGCTAAGGTAGTGGCGCTGCATATTATAGTAGAGTCGTGTGCGTATTGGATAAGGTTTGAACTATTTACAGCTGAGTGGAGATTCTTAGTAAAAATTAAGAACAGTAGGCGGCCCAGTATAGTTCCCTGAAGTACACTAAGTGTCACAGGTAAGAGTGGAGACAAGTTATTGTTCCATAGTACTGCCTGTTGTCTATTGCTGAGGTAGTTCTTAAACCAGGAGATTGCCAATTTATCTAGGCCTAAGATAGAAAGCTGGGAGATTAATTTTTCGTGATTAACCATGTCAAATGCCTTTAATAGGTCTAGGAAAAGGGCTGTAGAAAACTTACCATTATGTCTGTTGTGGTTAATGGTATCAGTAAATGCTAGCAGGGCAGTGGTTGTACTATGACCTGGACGGAACCCGTGTAGGGTTTGGGATATGAGTTCTTGATTAATAAGGTGGGTCATTAATTGTTCGTGAATACATTTCTCCAGTATTTTAGCAAGTGGGGATAGGATAGCTATTGGTCTGTAGTTAGATATATCATAAGAATGACCCCCTTTATGAAGGGGTATAATATAGGCCGTTTTCCAGATCAAGGGTACTGAGCTTTCAGAGATGGATCTGTTTATTAGAATAGAGACTGGTATGGCTATTTCAGTTGCTGCCAGTTTTAAGGGTACTGAGCTTTCAGAGATGGATCTGTTTATTAGAATAGAGACTGGTATGGCTATTTCAGTTGTTGCCAGTTTTAAGAATTTGTTGGGGAGGGAGTCTACTCCTAGTGTTGTTGGTTTTAATTGAGAGAGTAATTTTCTTATGTAGGAGGTTGGGGTGGGTTGAAGCTTAAAAGCTGGGCTGTTATTAGGTTTGGGCTCAACAGTAGTGGTTTTGGTATGAGTTTGTTTTTGTGAAAGGGCAAGTATGGTCTCAGTAAAGAAAGCATTGAATGATTCAGCTATGTTTTCTTTCATTAACCCTGTTGTTGGGGGTGGAGTGGTGATTTTTCCAGGGTATAGTAACCTGTTTAATCCTGCCCAGAATTTTTTTGGGTTGTTCATGTGTTGATTTTGGTGGTTGATAAAGTAATTTCTTTTATCTTGCTTGACTAATTTTTTGGTTAGATTTCTAATCTGTTGGTAGGCTTGCTGTGTACTTGGAGTTTTGTTGGATCTCCAGGTTTTCCAGATTCTATTCCTTTCTGTTATTTTTTGTCTTGTTTCCCTAGTTAACCATGGAACTGATTTGGCCTTAACTCTGGTAGTTCTTTCTGGAGCTTGCCTATTTAGTATTTATAGAAATGTGGAACTAAAGTGATTGGCGGCTTTATCTAGAGGCAGGTAATATAGTTGGGACCAGTTGTAGAGTTTTAGGTCATTTAAGACGTTTGATAGGTTAAAGTGTTTTTTTGTTCCTAATTGTTTGGAGTATAGGGGTTTGGGGGTGGTGGGAGTTATGTTTAAGTAAGAAGGTAGCCTGATGGTCGCTTAGTGAGTCAGGAAGTGTGCCTGCTAGGTAGGAGGAAGGAATTTTATTTAGTAAAATCCAGTCTAGAAGAGTTTCTTTTTTATTATTGTTGGTTACTCTAGTGGGTTCTTTGATTAGTTGAGAGAAGGAAGCTAGGTTGATATGATTAGTGGGAGCTTGGGAAGAGCATGCGAGCCAGTCGATATTAAAGTCCCCTAATACAATAGTCTCATGTGGCAATGTTTGTGATAGCCAGTTGTAGTTAATTCACCCAAACCTGCATATACTAGGATGAAAAAAAAACATTTTGTTCATGGAAATTATAACCTTTAATTCATAAAGGACTAGTAGGTAGTAATAAAACAATTTCTTTGGAAAGAGCAAGAACACACTCCGAGTTCATAGAAATCCTGGCAGTCTACCAAGACTTCTCTGTTATGGAAAAAATGATATACAGGAGACTTTCAGTAGTAAACCATCATCTTATTATATATAAATGTTGCAAAAGTTAAATGCATTTAAAATTCAACATTTTCTAAATCTAGCCTATTGTACACCAAATAGCTCTGTAATGAAATTACAGTTAGGTTGGAAGTTCTTGTCTGTATATTCCTAGGTTGCCTTATTTCCTTACAGTGTGAGAACACACCACTAGATGGCACATGTGTTGAAAACATACACTTTAAAAAGCATAAGGTGATGACGCCCCTGTGTATGAATGTTGTACTATCCAAATTAGTTCTGCCTGGGTTGCTGTTTCCAGTGTTAACTTATGGCTAGGTCCCCGATTGGTCCACTCCTACCCCCATCAACAACAGCAGAGGATGAAAAAATCCTCCACATTTGAGGACCAAAGGAGCAAAATAAATAAAAAATAAAGCGTGTAGCAAAAATAGTGCTTTTAGAAACTGTTTTGCTATGTTTCCTGTTCTTACACGCACACAAGCTCACACTGCAAGCAAATCATTCAAGCAGCTGTAATGTCAACAAAAGTGACGACCCAGTTGACTTGCAGGGATCAATCAGCACAGTCCAGTCCAGTAATGACTGTGCCTTCTAATAGTTTACACTCAGAGCAGGCATCCCTTTGTCCCACCCTAACTGTGGTTATCACTGTTTCCTTGGAGTCTGAATTACATATTAAGTTTTAAACCATTTAAGATGTCTGATATTCTGTCCAGGTCAATCTCCACCGTAGATATAGAGCATAGTTGGCAATTCCTTTAACGTTAAGTGATACCTTAAGGGTGGTGCTGTCCACCCTCCCTTGTCCTGCTCTTAAACTTTGGATACTTTTATCTTATTTCATATCTTGCTCCACATCTGGGATTATGACACAACAGTCTGCTCTCACCCACTCTGTGGCTAGCCTACTAGTAATAGGTGTCTTTTATTGACTGCCCACTGCAACTTTCTTCCAGTACCACAACCTGCGAGACATGTAATTACTTACTCAATTTTAGGGCTAGACACTCACATCAGGCCATTGTTGCTAAGTATCTCATATTCACAACCCTGCATCAACATTACAGACCATCAGACCTATGACCTGTGCTGAGGCTATGAAAAGAACCCGCAGAAAGACTCCTAATGTTTGCATCAGTTTTATGTACATAATGCACTTTCTATTCCTACACTCACTAACACCATACCTGCTCGCAGCTCCCAAACTAGTCACCACAAAGGCAAGTAGAAGCCCATAAGGGTATCGAAGCCTGCTTTCACTCAGGCAAATGTCGCAGTCATCAGTGACTCTAGTACACAATACACTGACTTAATGCTCACCAGGCTAGACATGAACAGGATGAGTCCGAATTGTCTATCTGGGTACAAAATCAGTGATATCATGAGGTCTTGAGGATGCTTAAACCTGATGAAATGAGTTATAACCTCGTGATGACCCATCTAGGAGTGAACGATCTTAGGTGCTTCACCCTAGGGTATATACAGAGAAATATGATAGAACGTATGACATACGCATCAAAGGCAAAGAAAGTGATGATCTTGAGTAACAGCTTACCTTACCAAGAACGATGCCTAAACATTAGAAAAAGTTAATTGGTTTCAATAATTGTCTATGAACTTGGTGTCATTCAAAGGGGCTCCAGTATGTGCCAGCCTGTGATAAGACTGTGCATAAGGCATCCTCCTTTGTCAAGGAAGGCTTGCATCTTTCATACCAAGGCTTCTGCTTAAAAAAATGTCTGACCCCATAGTGACTTTTTTAGGCAGATTTGACTAAATGGGCATTCTAACACAGCAAATTCAGAATGTACTCTGACTGGACATTGCAAGTTCAGATCTAAATAAAGTAAATTTAGTGCATCCTAGTACAAGAAATTTCATTAGAAACATGTCAGAACTTGACACACTCCAACTTTTACACATACATACTTGTGTAACTAATATAACCTGGTCTCGATGTAGCAAAATCTCTCCCTCTATATCAGAATTCAGTACCTATCATGTTTTCAGACCTGGGTTAAATGCACATGAATATCTGATTTTATCAGAAACCCCATCACCTTACAACAAATTGCATTGATCCTAACCTAAAGGTCCTAGAGATCCAAATAACATTCAACAAAACTAACTGCGATATAATTTATTCCTACAGATCCTGCTCAATGCCTCCAGAAGACAGTGATAGTTACCTTACAGCCCTCAAGGGGATTACTATCAAACCGAACTCTATCAGATTAGGCCATTTTAATAACCCAATCAATGATTAGAGTACTTACACCTTAAATAATAAATATGCTGAATGCTTCTTCAGACATCATTAATTCAAGTATCATGGAATAATTTGTTAAACTCCCTAAAGGGGGTTCAAACACTCTCAAGCTGGTCCTTATTAACCTAGCCCCAGTCCGTAACTCTCCTCACCTCACTACATCTCTGCTAAAATCTGCCAACAAATCAATCATATTTTCCTTCAGGCCTTTTGGTACCTCACCCTGACCAAATGTCAGTCTTTATGGATTTTTCTACGGTGAACTTATGACGACTACTGTTTATATAACCAAGGCAAAGTTCCCTGGAACCCCCATACTCGTGGATCTGCTTGAAAGAGCATCTTTCTTCACTTCTGAAATCTACAAATACCTCAACAATTGCAGAGACAAGTTACTGCCCAAGTATTCTGAGTAAAATGACACGTTTAAGTAGAAATCCATATGGTGGAGCACTTATGTCAGTAAACTGTATAACAGAAGAAGAAATATCTCAAACAACTATAGTAAATCCAATTCTCTCACCTCAGAATTACACTGAAACAAGCTAGCAGACATATTAAGTGCACCATTAGAAAATATGAAGAACAGTATACATTTAAAGTAGCTACAAATACAAAATAATTATAATTTCTTCTTTAGCTATCTAAATACAATGAATTGATATACAATAACACCTCCCATTCTAACCAAAGTACATTGCAAATACCACCGTCAGATAAAGTTAGTTTAAATGTTACTCTACCAAACCTTGTCATCTCTTCACAATATAGCTTATACAATACCCCACAAATCACTACAGAAGTCATCCTAGAATCCCTGTGCAAAGTCAAACAAGTCTCTGTAGGGAGTGGCGCATATTCTGGTGCATCCCCATCACTGCTAAGTATAAGCTATCAGACGCCCTTTGTATTCTTTACAACCTTAGCTTAGCCACTTAGCTTGTGGCAGAAACCTGGTGAAACGATACAGAGATAGTCCTGTATCAAGACAGGTCTTCTTCTGACCCATCAGAGTCACCAGCCTTATATGCAAGGCCATGAAATAAACAATATCCAAACTCTACTGCAGACTAAAGCAACATTACTCACCTTGACCCAAACCAGTTTGTTTTTGTGAAGGGTAGATCTTGCCTCTTGAACCTGATAAACTTCTTTGAAAAAGTCACTGAAGCAGTGGACAATGTTTGTCAGTACATGCTGCCTCTCTAAATCAGGCCAAGGATTTTTATATCATTTTCCATGTTGGTATTAAAGACAAATTAGTAAATCTCAATATTAATCTTTATGTCTTCCACTGGATTGAGATCAGCTGTCTGATAGAGCTCAGGTTGTGAAAACTGAGAGTACCTTATATGACCTTGAAACTGAAGCCTGCTATATACCACAGTGTTCAATGCTGGGATCTCTCCTCTTTGGCTCTACTTTGCTAATACCCAGTGTCACACATTATAAGCGTCTGACTACTAAGCTTCCAGCAAGCTGGGTACTAATATTTGATCCCCTGCTGATAGCAAACTGCTTCAGCACGTGCTGGAATTTGTCCTCAGTTTGTGCTCGGAAAGCAGTCTAAAATTGAATGCTAAAAAGCAGAGTGTGATACTGTTCAGCAAAGAAGTCACACCCATTTCCTACTGTATTAACAATACTCCATTGCAAGCTGACACTGCCATAAGAGATTTCAGCATATATGTAGATAATTCATTTAATTCGATCACCTTGTGTCGCCAACTTTAGGAAATCCTACTTTCTGACCTGATATCCAAATAAATGTCCTCTTGATCTTTAGATGTGACTATCCCACTGCACTCCCCCATCATTACAACTATTACTGAATATAATGCCCTATTCAGCGGGTATCAGGGAAGACACATTGCACAACCCAGAACACCAGAAAGGTTTTTAATTAAGAAAATCAAGTCCCATAAAACTTTCAGCTACCCAGAATGATTAGATGAACCATTCTTTATACTCAGTGACTTACTTGGAGCTTCATGGCAATCTCTGTCTAGCCTACCATGACACGAAGGAGCCAGCTTGATTTGAACTCCTCTTTCTTAGCAGGACCAGCATCACATCCATAACCCTTACAAAAGGCATTAATCTATATCCACAAATTAACTAAACTCACTGGACAGAAACAGGTTCTTATACCACAGCACTCCCATCTATAGAAAGAACTTCCACTACAGATCAACATATAGATGTATTTTGGCTACCTTCAAACCAAACTGAGACAAATGGATGGGTAGTCACATATTCACCCCAAGGATTAACTGTGTGGATCACCTAGAAAAATGAGGAATCATCAGCATTAATATCAGTATGTCTTTCTTAACAGTATTATTCTTTTTGGTGTTTAAGAACTAAGCATATTTTCTTACAGGTCTTTAAGGACTAGATTTCTTATGATCCAAGTGACCTAATACCTAATAGTTTCAAGCATTCCTATTTCTTATGAAATATCAGTGTTGGCTTATGAAGAAATAATTAGGAAGATGAAATGTATTCATGGTTGGAAGAGAGAAGGGATGAATAAGATAATTATTACATGGAAAATAAGAAATATTTTATTACAGGAATACTGGTGTAATACTGAAATGAGTTAAGGGAAACCATGGAGGAAGACAAAAAGGGATAGTACCAACTGAAGAGGAGTCAGAGTGGGCGAGGATGGGGCAAGTGCATAAAGCTGCTAGCTGCAGACATGATTGGGACTGTCGACATCTTTCTCCAGGAGGAACTATTTATGGCTTTATGTTTAATATGATGCATTCATTGTCTGCTTTCCTTCTTTTGCCACTATTTCATCAGTTCAGGCCTTCCCATTCTTACGTTCTCCAGCCTTCTAAACTCACTCCTTGCTCTTTTGAACAAATTTAGATGAATAATGTGTCCATATTTTCTGTGTAATATTTAGTTTTATTATACTCTTTTACAATTGCTTCCTAAGGGTAGTGTTCGGTAGAGTCCTACTGCTTCTCTATGTATTTACTTAATCGGCTATGCTCATTAACACCTTCCAGTATAAATGAACACACACACACACACACACACACACACACACACACACACACACACACACACACACACACACACACACACACACACACACACACACACACACACACACACACACGCACACACACATACACAACACGCACACACACACAACACGTGCACACACACACACACACACACACACACACACACACACACACACACACACACACACGCACACACACACACGCACACACACACACACACACACACACACACACACACCAGTACTTTGTCTTTCATACAGTCTTTGCTTTTTATACAACCTCCTTTACAGCACCTTCACTTTCTCTTCAGGCAATCAAGATGCATATTACTAACATGTTTTCTCCCCTCTTCTTGTTTTTTCACTCATTATCATTTCTATTCCCACATTAAAATACATTAAATGTTGTTCAGTATGTACCATTCCCCTCTGAATCCACAATCCTATAGTCACAGAAAATAAACCATGCCTAGCATACGTCCTAGCTATCCAGAATTTTGCAATGTCCCGATTTTCATCCTCTATGTTGGACTGTTTTTCATAAAATGTACTGTTTAATGGAAAATCATTTATGACTGGAACCACTAAATAATGGCAGATGTGAGTTTCAGACTTCATATCCTTTAGAAAATGCATGATAATTCAAAACTTGTTGCTGTACATGCTATCCATTACCCTCCTAACTCATCAACGTGCACAACACGAGTCTACTTCTTGTTCATGAAATCCAAGCCCTGCATGCCCCCTCAACACACACACACATCCATAGTATCCTTTCATCGTATATGACCATTTCTCTCCCCCAATGCCATGATGTTTGTGCACTTGAAGTTGGCAGTCTCCCTAGTTTACTGATGAAAAGTTGAGGTTCACATTATCACTAATCTCAATTTCTTTATGTACTGTTGTTGTATCTTTCAGCTTTTCCCGCTTAGGAGTCGCCACGGCGGAACTCCGGTCCGCTAATGATTGGCAGTAGATTTTTACATGCTGAGTTGCCAGCCCTGATGCACAACCTTCAACGAAGATACGCCCATTTACGCATGTCTCCACGCAGAAGATGCTCTAGCTGAGAATCGAACCAGACGTCTTACTGTGAGGCGACAATGCTACCGCAGCACCACCACTGCAGCATTTCTTTATGTACTAATTCGGTTAAAAATGCTGTCATGCTTTTTTTCTCTTTACAACTTCTCTGCTCCTCTCTATATCATGACAAGTCACCAGCAGAATATTTTAGTGTCCAGGTCACTATCTCCATTGTTCCTTCTTTCAGTTTATTTTCTCTACTGTACATCTCATACAAGTCTTAAAAATGCATACATATTATTTTGTAAAGCTGATTATAACTTTGCTATTTAAAACAAACAAAAGAAAAAAAAAATATGAAATTTAATTAAGATACTGAACCTTTATATTAGTGCATTTTTTTAGTGCTAAATTCAGACTGTTTTCTTAGACCTACTTTCATAAATGCTATCTGCATTGCTTAAAGAAAGTTAAGAATTGCTGTTTTATGATAAACTCCTGACCAAAATGCTTTTGGTTCCTTAGAATGTCTAGAAGGAAGAAAAACACAAAAAAGGAAACTGGGAAGAGCCCAGGTAAGTGTCAGTCCGTAGTTCCTTTTTAGAAAATATAAACTCAGTAACAAATATAGAGGAGTACATAAAACTGCACAAAAGGGAGCCATCAGCTGTAATGATCATACTGTGGTTATAGTCTCCCAATGCATTTATGTATTCTATGTTTGAAGTGGTATTCCACCTGTTTGTTTTTTCAAATACAAATATTTATGTCACAACTCAAAAACAGAGATTTAACTATCACAGTCTTCAATTTAATGCCTGAAATGCTACTTTCAATAAAAAAAACTATTCTGTCTTGATAATTACATTTCCATATACCATTTTTATTTATTTATTTATTTATTTTGCACCAAACATTTGTCATCCCATTCCATTCCCGGGAGAGTGTGCCTCCTTATTAGCCTCATTTGTTTTGTCAGCTAAGCTGGATATAGATTTCCCATTCATTACTCCTCCTCCTCTCCCATACATCTCAACTGTCCAGATTTTTCACAGAATGTCCAGATTTTAGCCTCATATTTTTTGTCTGCTCCTCATAAAATGAATGGTTTCCTGACAAATCACTGAGGAGTAAAGTCACAAATCACGACACACATTTCAGTTTCAGACTTCATATCCTTCAGAAAATGCATGGTAACATAAAACCTTTTTATTATAGTAACTTTCTAAGTTTATAAGAGCAATATTGAAAATGTGTTCCTATTTTAGTACTAAGAAGTTGAGATGTCTGTCCTCTCCTAATCTACTACTCTCATTACAAGTTAACCATACACTCCGTTTTGCCAGATATTTTTGCTTTTTTCCTCTTTCCAAGCAGCCTGTCCAATTTCTGCTAACTCAGAAACTATTCCTTTTATCTCCCTAACCTCTGGAAGCTCCTTTGATTTGCAATTTCTCATTACTACCTTCTTTGCAAGTAACATTTTTACCTACAATAGCTGTTTTTTTTTACTACTCAAAATAACAGCCCTCCCCCCCTCCACACCCCCTGAAAAATAATATTGTAGTGAGCTTTATATTGTCTTGGAAAACTGTTCTAGTAACAACTGTACATCCTTTATCATTGTTATGTTTGACTGCATTGTCACATATATATGCCCTCAGTACTGCTCTCTCCCAGGCCTATATTTCCACCAGGTATCCATAGCTCCAATGAAAACAGTACATAACCTGGCTGCCACACAAATATAACTATGCAGACATTTCCAGTTGAAAATATTTAGCCATCTTACTTTGTAGCTTGCATCAGCATTTCATATACCCCTAACTGCAGTTCCTCAGTATAGTGCTCATTTAACATCTTATCCAATGAGTCTCTAACTGTATTTACTATCACTTTTTTCACTTCCATTAATACCTTATATACATCTCTTATTAAATGTCTGAATACTGCACTGCTTTCATTTTGGTCACATACTCATTTAATTATATGGGGCACCACCTTTTTTGACTACACAGCTTGTTATACCACTTTCCTAAAGAATAACATAGTCTTTTGCACTCCTTGTTTAAGCCATATTTAACCCTGGCTTCCCCCAGGCTCATAGCGTCCCTCTTGGGAGCCCAGTTGATACCAATATTTAAGCTATTTGTCTTTATAGGCCCATTTACCAAATATACTCTGTGCAGTCCCTTGTACTCCGTTTACACTTGAGTAAAAGCACCCACTCATTGTACAACTTTTAGGTTGTTTTATTATTGTCTCTGTCAAGTATGGCTGCTGAACCTCCTCTTAGATTTCTTCATAGGTATCTAATAGGTCTCAGACTTACCCTACTTTGCATACTGGCATCTAAATACTTATTTAAAAAGTAAGCCAAACTTTGCACATCATCTAGGAGGCAAGATTGCAACTGATCAGAGTTAGGCTGCAGAGAACACATCAAAACACCACCATCATCACAATATCAGATGTCTATCTCTTGGAGGCTAAACTCTCTCATATATTATTGCCATAAAACTCCTTCCATTGCCTTGAAGAGCTTATGACTCTTATTTTTTTTTTATCTGAAAATAGCCCCCAGATCTTAGACATCACATCACAAGATGACAAACACAATGAACCGCAGTAGCTCCAATTTCACCAAAAATCTATACCAGTTATAAACTCGGTCCATCCTGCACGTGGCATCTTAGGCACTGAAGAGTTAGTTCCACAATTCTTGAGGAAGATCATGTGTTTTTTGGTGTGAGGCAGTGATCCCTGTGGCAAAACTTATGGCATGCTGGGCTGTATGTCAGTATTAGCCACATTCCATCATCACAGTGACCAATAACATACCAAAGCAGCTGAATCCTGAAGCAGAGCAGGCACACATCAAGGCAGGAACATATGGCTGCCTGAGCATACTACATGTCACAGGCACACATCAAGGCAGGAACATATGGCTGCCTGAGCATACTACATGTCACAGGCACACATCAAGGCAGGAACATATGGCTGCCTGAGCATACTACATGTCACAGGCACACTAAGGTAGGAACATATGGCAGCTTGAGCATACTACATGTCACAGGCACACATCAAGGCAGGAACATATGGCTGCCTGAGCATACTACATGTCACAGGCACACATCAAGGCAGGAACATATGGCTGCCTGAGCATACTATATGTCACAGACATACATCAAAGGAGGAACATATGGCTACCTGAGCATACTACATGTCACAGGCACACATCAAGGCAGGAACATATGGCTGCCTGAGCATACTGCATGTCACAGGCACACTAAGGTAGGAACATATGGCAGCCTGAGCATACTACATCCCACAGGCACACATCAAGGCAGGACCATATGGCTGCCTGAGCATGCTACATGTCACTGGCACACTAAGGTAGGAACATATGGCAGCTTGAGCATACTACATGTCACAGGCACACATCAAGGCAGGAACATATGGCTGCCTGAGCATACTACATGCCACAGGCACACTAAGGCAGAACATATGGCTACCTGAGCATACTATATGTCACAGGCACACATCAAGGCAGGAACATATGGCTGCCTGAGCATGCTACATGTCACAGGTACACATCAAGGCAGGAATATATGGTTGCCTGAGCATGCAACATGTCACAGGCACACATCAAGGCAGGAACATATGGCTGCCTGAGCATACTACATGTCACAGGCACATATTGAGGCAGGAACATATGGCTGCCTGAGTATACTACATGTCACAGGCACACATCAAGGCAGAAACATATGGCTGCCTGACCATACTACACGTCACAGGCACACATCAAGACAGAAACATGGCTGCTTGAGCATACTACATGTCACATGCACACTAAGGTCAGAACATATGGCTGCCTGAGCATACTACATGTCACAGGCACACATCAAGGCAGGAATATATGGCTGCCTGAGCATACTACATGTCACAGGCACACATCAGGGCAGGAACATATATCTGCCTGAGCATATTACATTTGACAGGCACACATCAAGGCAGGAACATATGGCTGCCTGAGCATACAACAGGTCACAGGCACACATCTAGACAGGATCATATGGCTGCATGAACATACTACATGTCACAGGCACACTAAAGCAGGAACATATGGCTGCCTGAGCATACTACATGTCACAGGCACACATCAAGGTGGGATCATATGGCTGCCTGGGCATACTACATGTCACAGACACACTAAGGCAGGAACATATGGCTGCCTGAACATACATGTCACAGGCACACATCAAGGTAGGAACATATGGCTGCCTGAGCATGCTACATGTCACAGGTACACATCAAGGTAGGAATATATGGTTGCCTGAGCATGCTACATGTCACAGGCACACATCAAGGCAGGAACATATGGCTGCCTGAGCATACTACGTGTCACAGGCACACATTGAGGCAGGAACATATGGCTGCCTGAGTATACTACATGTCACAGGCACACATCAAGGCAGAAACATATGGCTGCCTGACCATACTACATGTCACAGGCACACATCAAGACAGAAACATATGGCTGCTTGAGCATACTACATGTCACATGCACACTAAGGTCATAACATATGGCTGCCTGAGCATACTACATGTCACATGCACACATCAAGGCAGGAATATACGACGCACACATCAAGGCAGGAACATATGGCTGCCTGAGCATACAACAGGTCACAGGCACACATCTAGACAGGATCATATGGCTGCATGAGCATACTACATGTCACAGGTGCACTAAAGCAGGAACATATGGCTGCCTGAGCATACTATGTGTCACAGGCACACATCAAGGTGGGATAATATGGCTGCCTGGGCATACTACATGTCACAGACACACTAAGGCAGGAAC
This sequence comes from Protopterus annectens, assembly GCF_019279795.1. Classification (NCBI taxonomy): domain Eukaryota; kingdom Metazoa; phylum Chordata; order Ceratodontiformes; family Protopteridae; genus Protopterus; species Protopterus annectens. Next base: position 645,249,875 of record NC_056743.1, read on the forward strand.
ATATGGCTGCCTGAACATACATGTCACAGGCACACATCAAGGCAGGAACATATGGCTTGCTTGAGCATACTACATGTCACAGACACACTAAGGTAGGAACATATGACTGCCTTAGCATACTACATGTCACATACACACATCAAGGTGGGATCATATGGCTGCCTGAGCATACTACATGTCACAGGCACACTAAGGTAAGAACATATGGCTGCCTGAGCATACTGCCTGTCACAGACACACTAAGGCAGGAACATATGGCTGCCTGAGCATACATGTCACAGGCACACATCAAGGCATAAACATATGGCTGCCTGAACATACATGTTACTGGCAAACATCAAGGCAGGATCATATGGCTGCCTGAGCATACTACATGTCACAGGCACACTAAGGCAGGAACACAGTGGCTGCCTGAGAATACTACATGTCACAAGTACACATCAAGGCAGGAACATATGGCTGTCTGAGCATACTACATGTCACAGGCACACATCAAGGTGGGACCATATGGCTGCCTGAGTATACTATATGTCACAGGCACAATAAGGCAGGAACATAGTGGCTGCCTGAGCATACTATGTGTCACAGGCCCACTAAAGCAGGAACATATGGCTGCCTGAGCATACTACATGTCACAGGCACACATGTGCATCATGGCACATGGAGCTAAACAGGAAGGGTGACCGGTATGGTGAAACTGTCTGCATGCCCTGCTTCTCAAAGATGCCAGGTGCATTGAGGACACAAATAGTAGTCAGTGTATTGTAAAGTGATTAATCAAAGGTAATGTTTGGGTAATGCGTATTGACCAAATGTTGCTTCAACAAATATTTTAAGTACATTTTATGTAGATGTAAATCTCCCATCTGTGCTTGCTGTATCCCCTAACTTAAATCTAATACCAAGATTGCCAAATCACAGCAAAAGGTATGAAACTAAGTTAAATTTGTCCAGTCAGTTAATCTCAACCAACTGATCTTCAATGATCAGCTTGTGATAAAATTAAAGTTTGTACTAAATACCATGTTAGCCAGCATAAAAAGTCTGCAAACATTAGTTCTTATGCCATAGATGCTTTGTCAGGGTTACACTTTAGCAAAGAAATACATAAAAGCTATTTTAAATGAACAAAACTGAATAATGTAAATTATTATGAGTATAAAAGTCATTTAACATGCAATTACTTTTAAAAAGAGTAGTGTTTCCTTTATATAAGTATTCTACTTTTAGTAAATTAGCAAAATAAGAAAGAGACATAAAATCTTTTTAACATGTCTTATAAGTTCATAGGTAGGTACTAGCCTATCGGCCCAAGGGCCTACATAAGCCTAGCTAGCAAGGTTCCATAGCTTACGCCACCCAAAAAGTTATTTTCCTGTGCCACTGCCCAGCAGAGACACACAAGTGATCCCCGGGGTGTATTTCCTATTTCCCATCCACTCATCAAGATTTTTCTTGAAGAGTGCTAATGAAGAACTTTGCCTGACACAGATGGGTAGATTGTTCCAGAGTATAGGAAGTCTCTGGGACAGGAATCTATCCCTCCAGTGTGTCTTGTTTATTGTGGTGACAAGGTTTAGGTCCCTAGAGCATGTAGCTCAGAGGGATTGGGATTTCTTTAGGTCTAACATGTCCAACAGCTCTGGGTTTGACATAGCTTTATATGTTAGACAGAGATCACCTCGGAGTAGGCGATATGCTACGGAGTAAAGCTGGAGTTTTTTGAGGCGGTCAGTGTAGGGCATTTGTTTGAGGCCAGTAATCCTCTTTGTGAGGTACTTCTGTGGCCTTTCCAGCTGCTGCAGATGTCTTGTGAGTTACATTCCAAAAGGGGCGTTGTACTCTATAATGGGTCTAATGAGTGACTAGTAGAGGGGAACAATGACCTCTTTTTTCCTGGATAAGAGCCCTTTTATGATGAGGTGTGCAATGTAGAAGGACTTCCTGACTACTGTGGTGATGTGACTATCAAAGGAGAGACTACTGTCCACCTGGGTCCCAAGGTCTCTTATCATGCATTCGGTGTTAAGTAGATTGCTGCCTATGTGGTACTTCATGGGTACAGAGTTTTTACCAAAGGGGGTGACACTGCATGTTTTGGCATTGAGCTTGAGGCCATGGCTCTGACACCAGGCATCTGTCTCAGTGAGGCCCTTCTGTAGGATGTCCACATCATTTGGGGACTTGACTATGGCTCCTAGTTTGCAGTCATCTGTGAACTTCATTAGCCAGAGGCCTTCTGTGTTAGCCTGTACTTCAGAGAAGTAGATACCAAACAGGGGAGGTCCCAGGATGGAACCCTGTAGTACTCCACTTGTCACTGCTTTGAGGTCAGTTTTGGAGTCTGCAACTTTTACAGTGTGGGTTCTGTCAGTGAGCCAGTTGGCAACCCATCTTGTGACGTAGAGATTTATACCTAGTTTAGTGAGTTTAGTTATAATTCCAGAATGGGGGATGGTGTTGAAAGCCTTGGTGAGGTCAAGATAGGCTGTGTGAACCACCTTACCCTCATCCACGGCTTTGGTGACTGCCTCAAAGAAGTTGATCAGGTTCAGGAGGCATGATCTGCCTTTCACAAACCTGAACTTGGTGGGATACAGAGTTTGGAGCTTACCAATGTCTTTGTTTATGAGTTCCATGATGATACATTCCATGGCTTTGCAGACCAGGCTCGTCAGGCTAATAGGCCGATAGTTCCCGGGATCAGTGGTGGCTCCCCCTTTGTGGAGTGGGATAACTGTTGATGTGCGCCATTCAGTGGGCATAAAGCCTAATGCAACTATTATTGAACGTGGTGCTTAAGTGGGGAGCCAGTTCGTTCTGAAGTTCGTGTAAAACGCAGCCTGGGATGTTGTCCGGTCCCATGGATGCTGTGTTTTTGGCTTTAGAGAGTGCAGCTTTTACCTGCGTAGTTGTGATTACAAGGACTCTGCATTCTTCCTGTATAGATATGGGCCCTTTAGGGGGTGAGAGGGGGGGGTAAAGTTAGCACTGAACCTATTTGCCAGGATGTTGGCAATATCAGGTGGTTCTGTAATTTTCGTGCCTTTGTGCTGTAACTCAGAGCAGATCTGGGTGTTGCCATCTAGATTCTTGACATAGCTATAGAATGCTTTGTGGTTGTCCTTGGATTTAGTGGCAAATTTTGTTTTCATAGCTAGCTTTGGAGGATCTTATAAGGGATCTCAGCTTCTTACTGAGGCTGACCGGGAGCTCCTCCACTCATGGGATTTTACTCTCTTTTGCAACAGTTTCATCCTTCCGTTGTACAGTTTGTTTATGGCAGGGGAACACCAGATTGGCTTCCTTTTTTTTCAGGATAGCGTTTTGGTTCTTAAAGTGTATTAGTGGCATTTCCATTCATCTTTTGTTTATACTCAACTTTCAATGAAATGTGTATTCTAGATGGTGACATTGCAGTTTATTTGTAAAAAAAATATGACTATAGCATATTTTATGTCTTAGCTTTACTAATTTGCTCAGATTTTCTGTGTGTCCTTGTCTAAAATTATGTTGTGCAAGGGTTTTGTTCACTGATTTACATATAACAACAAATCACTCTGAGTAAATAAAAATAAGTCACTTCTTTAGAAGAGCTATCTCTTATGCTGTAGTTTCAGTACTGTATTATTACATGTTATTTTTCAAAGTAAGATGTTCTATCTGTAAGACCTTGATGACAACATGCTTTCCATAAATTAATTGTTTCCCATTGATGCAAATGGCATGGATAAGATACCAGTTGTGACAATAGGAGGTACTGCCAGCTATGTCAGGAGAAGTAGGGCAGTGGATGTGTAACAAATGCCAGTACAGCTAGCTGGAATTTTGTAAAGAATTATATGCTATTTGAATATCAAACTGATTTGTTCAGATGCTTGTGTTGAAAATGTATTTGTAAAGTTATTTGTGTTAAAAATGTACCAACACTGGGTTCTGAATGTATTGTAACTGAATTAATTGTGTATATTTTAACAGGGGAAACTGGAACAGAAGAGATTAATCTCAGTCCCAGCTAACTTTGAAAAATAGTTGAAATTAAATTAGGCCATCAAGACTGTATCTTGCAGATATGGTTGCAGCCAGAGACAAAATGTCTGGGAAACCAAGTATTAGGCAGTTTTCTTTATTGTCTCTAGCATGGAGCTAATTGCTACTTTGGAAGGGTATGAGTTTGAAATTGTTTTATGACTTTCAGGAGCTGCAGCAGATCTAGTCAAAGTTGATCTGTGTGTATGGTAACAAATAGGTGCTAAAATCCTGGTAGCATCTAGTGTTGGTGATAGTATGGGAGTAAGATGACCACATGTGATGTCATTCTGTAAGCTATCCCAGAAATAATATTTAGATATTGTCACTCGTCTGGTCAGGATAAAACAGATGAATAATTGTGGGTTCAGTTCAAGCAGCTTTATTGCAAACACATCAGGTCTAAGTGTTAGTAACTTAAACTTAAATAAACTTATAAACAGACTGACTTCTACACTCATACATGTTCACACTCTGGCCGTTCTCTCAAAATAGCACTGCTGCTTGCATGTGCTCACTATTTATATGCATGTGCCTACACTTAGAAATGCTTCTTAAAGTTACAACACATGCTCTGTTCTACTTCTTCCCTCTTTGAGAAATAGGTCATACACTAAAATGACAACATTCATTGACATGCAATTATACAGAAATGATCCTTTGACATGCAGTTATACAAAACTAATTCTTTGACATGCAATCATGCAAAACTAAACACATATAAAACAATCATGTCCAGGTTGCTGTGTGTTTTACACTAGGTCTAGAAATATGACCTGATCATGTAACATAAAAATCAGACTTGGATCTAGCACTGGGGACTGTCTAAGGAATGTTCAACTTTAGGGACATCTGGGACATCATCAGGAATGGGAATAGGTACTGAGACATGTTCTTCAATATGAGTATTGGGTTGCACTGAGATCTAGACTCTGTATCACAGGTACATTATTGTAATATCGATTTAAACACCAGAAGAAGATGCCTGTGGTTTCTCCTGTATTCTATACCCTCAGATTCTAGTAAGTAGGATCTTGGCTAGGCACATATACCTCTCATTTGACCAATACAATCAAAGCCTTTCACCATTTGCATCCTCACTGTCTTTCCTTCTTTCAATGGATGAAGAAATCTGCTCATTATATCATAGGTGGACTTCTGAAAGAAACGCTTCTTTAATATTTGGGGGTTTGATTGCTTGGTTGCTTTTAGCATTAGGCACCAACAAACTAGAACCGATAGGCAAGGTTGTTCTGGTTTGCCTAGAGAGACATCTGAGCAGGCAAGTCAAGTAGGTTGTCATGGTGTTTATTTCTGAGATTAAGTAAATTCAAGAAGATATTGGCATTGTCACACTTTGACCTCTCTAGTAATTGCTTTGCACTCTGTACTGCATGTTCAGCCAAGCCGTTTGACTGTGGGTATTCTGGACTGCTAGTTACATGGATAAAGTCCCATTCATTTGCAAATTTCTTAATTAATTAACTGGTAAACTGGTACTGTTGTCAGAAATAATGGTGTGGACTACCATGGACAGAGAAATGATGTTTCAACTTAGTAGCAACAGTACTGGATGTTAGGTTAGGTAGCAAATTGATCTCAAACCAGTTTGAACAAGAGTCTACCAACACTAAGTTATACTGATTGTTCCACTCAAATATGTCAGTAGCTACTGTTGACCAAGGTAGTTCAGGAATCTGGCTTAGCTGAAGCGTCTCTTTTTGCAAATGTAGTTTAGTACTATTGCATACTGAACAAGATGAAAGCACTTTATCGATGTTTTTTGATAAAGAAGGCCAAAATACCAGTCCTCTCTCCCTTCTTTTGGTAGCTTTAGAACCTGGGTGTCTACAGTGCAAAATCTGAATGTATTCATGTTGTAAGGAAGTAAGAACAATAACTTTAGGACCTTTGAAAATCAGCATCTCATCTCCATAAGGAAAATAAGGCAGTACTTCTGGCGGTACACAAGAGTGCTTTGACAGCCATCCAACATTGATGAAGTAGTTGAGCTTCTGCAAAACTGAATCAATCTTTGTATGATCTCTCAGCTCAAGTCTCATGGTAGAAAAATTATGCCCTTCCATGACATCAAAGTTAAAATTCTCTGCATGAAGCTGTTCTGTAGTATTTCTGCGCAATCAGGATAAGTTATCAGCCAGATAAAAAAATTTCCCTTTTGTATAGACCATTTTGAAGTTGTATTTTTGCAATCTGAGCATCATTCATTGTAGTCTTGCTGGAGCTGTATGCATAGGCTTCTTTAAAATAGTGACTAGAGGTTGATGATCAGTCTCAATCTGGATAGCTCATATAATCATGGAATTTTGAACATGCGAACACAATTGCCAAAAGTTCCTTCTCAATTTGAACATACTGCATTTCAGTTTGGGTAAGAGCTCTAGATGCATAGGCAACTGGTCTGCCCTCTTGAAGAATAACTGCACCAAGATCAAACTTTGAAGCATCACAGGAAAGAATTACTGGTTTGTGGACATCATAGCATCTAAATGTAGGTGGACTTGGATTTGTTATTTGAGGTTATGAAATGCTCTCTGGTGCTGTTTCAACCATGACCAGGCAACATTTTTATGTGTCAGCTCTCTTAAAGGTGCTGATAACTCACTAAAGCAGGTATAAACTTGCCCAAATAGTTAACAATGCCAAGGAAACACTGTAGGTCTTGGACATTGTCTGGAACTGGCATCTCAAGAATGGCTACTTGTTTGAAAGGGTCTGGTCGTAAGCCTGTACTGGTAAATAAATGACCAACATAGGTAAATTCTGGTAGCCTGAATTTACATTTTAGAGGGTTGAGCTTCAAATTCACTTCACATGCTTTGCTCAGAACTTTCTTGAGGTTGCTGTCATGCTCTGCTTCTCCATTACCTCCAAGTGGTAAATCAGCCACTACTATAGCACACAGATAACCAAAACAATTTGCTCCATTGCACGCTGAAAGACTTCACTGGCAGAATTTATTCCAAAAGGCATTCTGAGACATCTATTCCTACCAAATGGAATAGTGAATGTAGTCAGTAGTGAAAATTTGTGGTCAAGCATTACTTGCCAAAATGAACTCTATGCATCCAAGACAGAAAACATAGTGGCACTTGGCATAAGGGCGGCAACCTCCTGGACTGTACGCATAGAATGATGAAGTCTCTTCAATGCCTTGTTCAAGTCTCATGGGTCAGTGCATATTCTGATTTCATCTGAGCTTTTCTTATGAGCAGCTAACATGGAAGGCATCCACTCAATTGGTTCTGTGACTGGACAAATCACACCTTGCTGCACCATCTTATCTAACTGGACCTTGACTTTGTTATGCATAGCTATTAGAACTCTCCTTGCTGGTCTGAATACTGGACTGAACTCTGGGTCTACTTTCATGGAATACACAACTGGAAGTTTGCCTAGGTTGTCATTGAAAACATCAGCATACTCTGAGAAAATAGCATAACTGAAGCTGGAACTAGGACATGTGCTTACATGATGGACTTCTTTGGTAAAAAAAAGTAGCTTCATTCTTAAAACTCTCTCTGAGACCTAATAATGACTCTATACGTCTTCTAACGACATAGAATTGCAAGCTGAAACTGTTCCCAGCCGAATAGCATGAAAGCACTACTGAGCCTTCAGTTTGAATCTCTTCACTTCCATAAGCAACAAGCTTTGCAAAATTAACTAAATTAAGTTGTTTACCAGCTCTTACTCTAGCAAATTTTTCTGTTGACATAACATTACACTTTGAACCAGTGTTCCCTTTAAGGTCCATGGGTTTACCATTGATCAGGAAAGTACAAAACACTTTGTTCTTTGCCAACAAATCTACTGCATTAATCTTTTCAATGACCACTGACACACCATCTACATAGAAAGTAGGGTCTCAGCTTTCTACATGATCAACTTGCTTTTTTGAGTGATCTTTCTTAATAACTGAATGAGGCTTGCTTGATTTACAAAACTTTTGAAAGTGGTTCTATTTTTTTACACTTGTGGCATTTCTGACCAAATGCTTAGCACTTCTGTCTTTTAGACTCATGACTGGCACTACAATTATGATAGTTAACAATAAAACTTGACTTGAGTTTTGCTGACTCACCCTTATACTGCACTGAGCATGTCCATTTTGCTGAGTTAGACTTAGAACTTGCTGGAAAGTTACGGGTTCTCCTTGGAGCTGCCATGTGCTTAGGCCTGTTTCTGCTAGCCATGTCCTGCATGCTGTCTATGTTTGCTCTAGTGGCTGCTGAAACCATGCTCTTATTGCTTGCAAGCAAACTTGTGTGCCTTTCTGTGAGCTCATGGATTTGACAAATCTCTATAGCTTTGCTCAACATTAAATCACTGTCATGAAGCAAAATCTTTCTCACTTAAGCATTATTAACACCACACACAAGCCTGTCCTTTATCAACTCATCTTTCAAATCAACAAATCTGCATGTTTTAGATTTATTTCTTAAGTCAGTGATATAAGCTGTAAGAGTTTCTCCTGGCTTTTGGTCTTTTGTGTAAAATAGGTGCCTCTCTAATGTAACATTTATCTGGTGGTTACACATTTCTCTAAATTTACATTTCAAGCACTCAGGGTCCTCTCTTGATTCAGCCGGTACAACAACATGGTGGTTCTCTCCCTCACCTGCATATACTGTTGGTGCATACACAAATGAACACTCTCTTTCAATGGCTTCTCACCTCACTTAAGTAAAATAAATGCCCTCGTATGTGCATTTTTGTCAGAAAAAGATGCGTGTATGAAAATATCATATTCCAGCTCAAATACTCTCCAGTTCTCTGCAATATTATAATCAAACACAAGTGGACTGGGTCTTTGAAATGCCTCTGCCATAGCTTGAAATTATGCACTAACACACACACACACACACACACACACACACACACACACACACACACACACACACACACATATATATATATATATATATATATATATAATATGTGTGTGTGTGTGTGTGTGTGTGTGTGTGTGTGTATATATATATATATATATATATATATATATATATATATATATATGTATATATATATATGCCAGAACTTGTAACTATGCCCAATAGACTTTTTGAAGCAACTGTACTTTGTTAGATATGTTTCTGTAGCACAAGATCACTTTAAAATCACTGTACTTTGTGAAACCACCCTTTATCAGTGTAGGAAACACTTTGAAATGACTGTACTTTGCGAATGAACTGTAAACAGCACAAGAAACTTTTCAAAATGGCTGTACTTTGTGAAATAACTCTGTACAGTGTAACAAACACTTTGAAATGGTGCCACACTGTGAATAAATGTACACAGTACAAGAAACTTTTCAAAATGGCTGTACTTTGAATGCACTTTGCAAAATAACTGTACTTTGCACACAGTAAACTCTTTGAAATAATTACACTGTAATAACGCACACACTGTAGACACTTTGCGCACTGAGATACTTTGAATAACTCTAGTTATGCTTTGAATAGCTTTGGTAATGCAAAATTGTAGCTCATGCCAAAATACAGCCATTTACTAAAAAACATGCAGTTGCCTTACTTTTCTAAGCTTTTATTGTATTCATTATGCCCATTTGACCACTTATCACACTCATTATACTTTTCTTGTGCTTGTTTTACTTTAAACATGCTCGTTATACAAATCGGAGGTAACTCTGAAACCCATATAAGTATCTCTGATAATTTAACCAAATATTATGGTTTCAAACACTTTAAATAACAATGTGTTTTGTGCCTTTTGTTTGATTAACAATGCATTTTGTGCTACTCGTTTCATTAATAATGCATTTTGTGCTTTACAAATGCTCTGTATCATTTTCTTTGCAAAATAAATAATTTATGCAAGTTTTGGTTACCTGAAATTCATTTCTGGGCTTTTTTAATCATTTGAGCACTGTATAACCCAACCTGTTCAATATACCTTCACTGTCAACTCTGTACTCTTAATCCCGGTTCTGGCACCATGTCTCTCTTCTAGTCAGGATTTATTTATTTATTTTATATTTGTTGACCGGGATAGTCCGACTGGATACATGTCCATTTATGGTGGAGGCCCGAGGAGAAAAGCTTCAAGATAATAATACACATTGAACATTTAGTAAATGCTAGTTTCAAGCAGATTACAGTCATAAGCAATACCAGCATTTAGCACATATAGTACTAACTTATTAAAAAACACTTTACAAAACATAACATTATTTTCAAAGTTAAACATACATAACATTACATTCAAGTTTAAGACACACTGAGCAGCAGTTATACAATTGACTCTTCCTGAAATGGAGTGGTAGAAAAAAGTTAGAAGCAGCTGAAGGTAAGGCACCTAAGAAATAGAGAAGTCACTAGTCAGGGTTAAACAGATGAACAGTTATGGGTTCAGTTCAAACAGCTTCATTATATACAAACACATCAGGATTAAAGCTTAGTAACTTAAACTTAAATAAACTTATTAACAGACTGACTACTACACTCATACATGTTAACACTCTGGCTGTTCTCTCAAAATGGCACTGCTGCCTGCACATGCTCACTATTTATATGCAAGCGCCTACACTTGGAAATGCTTTTCAAAGTTACAACACATGCTCTGTTCTACATATATTATACTGAGAAGTGTCTCAGTCAGATGGAGCAGTCTGTTTCTTGGACTCTAACATAGGATGATCCCTCATCTATTTCATCTTGGATTGCTCTAGTAAGTGAACCAGGGAATAGTAACTCCTTAGATTAGTCAGGAAAATATTGTGAGATTAGTTAAGTACTGTTTTTCTGTAGCTGTGTGAATCTATTCATCTGTGTTATTTTAATATTTCCGGTGGATGAAACTCTATTTACTATAAATAGATATTTTGTATTATCATGTTCTTTTTATTATTATTTATTATTAAATATATTTAAACTTTACATTGTGGCTGTTCCTTTTAGAAAATATTTAAGCATTGAGAGTATTTGCATATATTTATTTGGTGATAACTGTGGCCAATCCTGAAACCCTGGCTGTTTGGTCAACATTACCATTTGAATTAATATTAATTTCACTGAGTATAATTGGATACCTTTTAAGAGCCTTATAGTAACTAACTGGTGGCAGTGAATCTACCTTATAGTCTGGGCAAAGTTGGTATACAGGGTAATCTGTGCCAGCCTTCTCCATGTGTGTGTGTGTGTGTGTGTGTGTGTGTGTGTGTGTGTGTGTGTGTGTGTGTGTGTGTGAAAATTAAATCTCAAAGAGTATGTGTGTCAGCTACTTGGAGCAGGGACATGAAGCACTGGTTTCACAGAGAGGGTACTGGAGGACTTGGCTTGGACATTCAACTGAGGACTTAACCCTACAACTGTGTCAGTGGGGAGCTGGGGGAGACAGAGAGAGAAACCCAGACCCCGGTCTGTGTGTCTTCCTTGCGTGCTCTTAAGGGAAATTGTGCTTGATGCAGAGAGGTCTGCATCTGGAAATACTGAGTGCATCCATTTGTATTCCAAGTGAACGTCCCTCTCCAGTGTCAATCATGAGGATTCAGGTTTCTTGATTACTGGCCCAGAGAGGGTATTTCACACCAGACTATACAGTAATTTAGATAGTGACATATTATCATATCATAATAAGAAGTTGGAAATCCAAGAAATAACTTCTCATTAGGGGAGAGATGTGATAACTAAAGCTGCTACAATTAGAATATATTGTGAAATATTTACTAAAGCCATTGTCATTTTAAGACCACTGTATAGCACTGTTATTTTAAGAATGTATGTATCCCATAATGCACTGTATGTTGAAGCTACAGCCAAGTGTGTTTGTAATGACTGAAGTGTTAATGTCATATCCAAAGAACTGACATTTTGAACATAATGAAAGTTATCTGTTTGACCAAACTGCTTGTGTATCATGTCATCACTAACACTTGCATTTATTTGTGTTACTGGGTAAACAAAGATACACTTTGTGACAAAAGATATGTATGTTAAGCCATGCATAAATGCAACAGTCAATGCATTCAGTCCTTTTGAAGTGTGTATTTGTTATAAAAATGTAAAACATTTTTCAGTTATGCTTCTATTTTTCTTTTGAAGGTGACAGTGACATGACTTTAAAATCTGGTACAGAACTGGACTTTGTTCATTCTGAGTGCATTGTGATGGAAGAATCCCAGTCAGTGACAAAGGTACATCAATGGCTATTAAATATGTTTTACTTAAACTTTACCTTCTGAAAAAAAAAAAACAGATACACCAAAAGGGTAATTTATCACATCATTATAATAAGTATCTTATTACAATTCATCATCCTGTCTTAAGGCAGCTTTACATGATGGCAAAAACAACTGACATTACAACTGATTACAAGTACTGATTCAGACACATGACAAAGATAAGGCTGAGATTTTAGCAGCCAAATAGTTATTAACATATGCTTTTATGTGCAGTGCCTTCCTTCCTTCTATGTAAACACTGCCATCCGCATACCTCTCAACTGTCCAGATTTTTGGCTCATATGTTTGGTCCGATCTTCATAAAATGTGACTTTTCTGGAAAATCACTGGGGGATTGATGTAATTAAATAATGACAGACATTTGAGTTTTAGACTTCATATCCTTCAGAATATAGATAATGGAAACCCTGTTATTCTAGCGACTTTCTAAGTTTATACGAGCAATATTTAAAATCTGTCCCTATTTTTGGTACTTTGTCCCCTATTATTTGTGACTTTGTCCAGATTTCTTGTGCCAAGAGTTTGAGAGGTATGATCCATATTGGTCTATAGGTAAGCATAGTCAAAAGAAAGTAAACAAGTTAAGGGTCATATTTTATTGTTTGCCAAGATGTTTTGCTTAATATATGTACATTTTCAGTGTTGAACAAATTATGATATTCCAAAAGCACATCTGATATTCAGAGACACACACACACACATACAGTGGCATCCACATTCCTAATCTTTGTTAATATAGTAACTGTAGATTTCTGAATTCTGTTCAAAGTAGAAAACGCTCCATCCTTGTTTTCCGGCCTTCCTCGACTAGTTTAGACCAGTTTACAGGCATTGCTGTATTCTGGGCTGTGGTGTAGTTCCTGTGTTGTCCATTACCTTACTTGGATAGAAGGAAGTTTCTTTGCTCACCAGTGGGAGTGGGGAGCCTTGAGCAACCTACCTGTCCTTGGGGGAAGTGACCTCAGCACAAGAAGCTGTAGTAATTGGTTGTTTTGGACCATTTTCTAGCTCTTTTGTAGTTCACTATTTAAAATCCATGTTTGCACGGCTTTGCGCGGTAGTGCGCATAGCGCAGTGCCGGTTAAACAAGGTTAAACTTTTTCTGGCTCCGCCAAGTCTGCTCTTCAAATTTTCCCTTAAGGAAGCTCTACTCTTAGTATAACCAGACTACTCACTGTATTATAAGCCTAGCACTTGTTCTCAATACTTCTCTACTAAGTAAGCACTCTCGTACTAAGTAAAGCACTACATCTACTTACCACCCCTGTGAATACCCACTTCCCTTAAAGGTATACCACTCCCTTATACTGTTCTAGCATGTCGAGTGGTAGATTACTGGCGTCGTCTCCAGTTCAGCTGGTCAATCTGGGTATCTTGAGACAATGCTACAATTGTCTCATGTACACAGACAACCCTATCCTCCTCCCAACAAACACAAATACATGTGAGAGATGCAACTATATAGCCAAACTGGAGGCTGAACTCTCTCAACTCAGGGCTGGCATGACCAGACAGGAGGAGATGGCAACCACACACACAACAATCCCAGTCCCACATAGACCTACCACAACTGCAAACCAAACACATAAAAACACAAAGACATACTCGGAGGCTCTAATAAAAAACTTACCAAAACAACAGAGGCTCCCAAAGCAGACATGCAAAAATCCACCACCTCAAAACAAAACACATGCAGCACATACTTCAATAAATCAGTGTGTCGACCAATCGCAGCCCTTAAGGCCAAACACTTTGCCTGATACACTAGTAATAGGTGACTCCATAGTCAGATACACTGATGTCCCACTGACCAGTCTGAACAAGGAGAAGGTGACTGTGAGCTGTTTATCGGGAGCTAGGATCCGCCACATAACACACGCACTCAGGTCACTTCAAAGCAAGTACAAATATGACTTCGTCATTGTCCATGCTGGTGTGAATGACCTGAGATGTACCTCCCTGGACTACATGAAAAGAGACATAGAGGAGCTCTCCAATTATGTAGCCCAGGCTGGTATGATCCTGACCCTGAGCAGCATCTTGCCCTCACCAAGAATGATACCACAATACAAAGACAAGATGATCAGCTTTAACAATTGGCTCAAGTACTGGTGTCATTCTAAGGGGAACCAATGTCTGTCTGCCTGGGATGATATGTTGGACAAGCCACGCTGCTTCGCAAAGGATGGCTTACACCTGTCACCACTGGGCTTCCGGATATTGGCTAAGGCTCTTGCCACCCCCATAGTGCATTTTTTAGGCAAGGCTCAAAAGACAAACCCACCTCCTTAGAAAACAAAAATGGAAAAAAACTAAGGGTAATGCTGCTCAATGCCAGAAGTCTAAATCTCAAGATGCAGGCACTTGATGCACTCCTCAGCATGGAGAACATCGACGTCTGTGCAGTAACTGAAACCTAATTCAAGGCTCCTGAGAGCACCCCAGTGCTACCAGGCTATACCTCGTATCATGCTTTACGGCCCCAAAACCCAGGCCGAACCACAAAGGGAGGGGGAGTGTCCATATTCATAAAGGACACCCACACCTCCAGGTTAGTAACAACACATGAAGCATCAGAGACCATACAGGTGCAACTAACCATAGGCAAAACTGCTATACAACTGGTAGCATGTTACAGACCACCCTCCCAATCTCAAGAACCCCACTCAGCCTTCCTGAAGACATTGGAGGATATGAATGTATCACAAAATACCATCATACTGGGAGACTTCAACTACCCAAACATAGATTGGGTACATTATTCTAGCCCTAATACCCTAGCCCAAAGGTTCCTGGAATTCATAAATTCAAATGCACTGGAACAACTAGTCACCTCTCCCACTAGGGAGATAATATACTAGACCTGATCATCACAAACATGGGGACAAAATGCTCCACACCGGAAGTATACCCCTCACTAGTGAGATCTGACCACAAACTAATCACCCTGGATATACATATCCCACCTCCACCCCCAGCACAAAAGACCACAATGAAAAACTTCTCAAAAGCAGACTTCACTCTTCTTAAGACTGAGATGGTATCCTTTAAGCCCACTGTGCCAGTGGATACCACATCCCACAATGCCGAATCCTTCACAAATGCTTTCTATGGATATCTCCAAGAATGCATGGATTATGCAATCCCAAACAAATCCAAGTCCCTCTCCACCAGATGTAAGCGTCCTGTCTGGTGGACCTCAGCCATAAACAAATTGTATAACAAAAGAAGGAAGCTACTGCACGTCAGAGTGAAATCCCATGAAGGGAAGACATCTCTGATCAACATTAGCAGAAAACTACGTTCTCTCATAAAAACATCCAAGGCAAACTTTGAGAGAAAAATCACTAAGGACACTAAAGATAACCACAAAGCCTTCTTCAGCTATGTTAGAAACCTGGGCGGAAACCCTCAGATATGCTCAGAGTTGGTTCACAACAACAAAAAATACACTGAACCCACAGATATTGCTAACATTTTGGCTGACAGGTTCAGTGCAAATTTCTCCCCTCCTTCACCCCCAAAAGAAGAAATACTTATCCCAGATGAATGCAATCTCCCTGTCATCTCAGATGTCCATGTGAGAATCGCCCTAAACAAAGCAAAAAACACAGCATCAATGGGACCTGACGGTATCCCGGGGTGCGTGTTACGTGAACTCCAAGAGGAGCTAAACCCACACATAAAAATGCTATTTAACCTTAGCCTTACTTTGGGATATGTACCTGAACACTGGCGTACAGCAACAGTGGTCCCACTCCACAAGGGGGGTGCCTCTACAGACCCTGGAAACTACCGCCCCATAAGCTTAATTAGCCTGGTCTGCAAAGTTATGGAAAGAATCATTATGGAACTCATAAACAGAGACATAGGGGACCTACAGACACTTGACCCCACCCAGTTCGGCTTTGTAAAGGGCAGATCCTGCCTTTTAAACCTGGTTGACTTTTTCAAAACAGTCACTAGAGCCATTGATGAGGGCAAAGCAGTCCATACAGCATACCTGGACTTGGCTAAGGCCTTCGACAGAATACCCCACTCAGGCATCATAGATAAGCTAAACAGCTTAAAGGTAAACCCTTATGTCACTAGATGGGTTGCAAACTGGCTAAAGGACAGAACCCATAAAGTTAAAATCGCTGGAGCAATGTCAGACTCAAAGCCAGTCACAAGTGGTGTCCCACAGGGATCTGTCCTGGGACCCCTCTTGTTCGGCATTTATTTCTCAGATGTTAAAGCAAACATGGGAGGGCTGTGGCTGACAAAGTTCGCAGATGACTGCAAACTAGGCACTGTAGTCGATACACCAGCAGACACACACATCCTACAAAAAGGCCTCACTGAAACGGACAACTGGTGCCGTAGTCACGGCCTTAAACTAAATGCCAAAAAATGTATAGTCATCCCTTTTGGAAAAAACAAAGTACCCACAAATTATCACATAGACAGCAACCCACTGAGTATGGAAAAAGTAATCAGAGACCTAGGGACCCAAGTAGACAGCGACCTCTCATTTGACACCCACGTTGCCAAAGTGGTTAGAAAAACATTCTACCTTGCACACCTCATCATGAAGGGATTCATATCCAGATCCAAGGATGTCATTGTACCCCTATATTCCTCCCTCATCAGACCCATGATTGAGTACAATGCCCCATTTGGTATGTACCTCACCTGGCATTTGCAACAGCTGGAGAGACCACAAAAGTACTTCACCAAAAGGATCAAGGGTCTCCAACATATGTCTTATTCTGCCAGACTAAAGAAACTTCAGCTCTATTCAGTAGCATACTGCCTGCTCAGAGATGATCTCTGCCTGACGTACAAGGCCATGTCCAATCAGGATCTGATGGACATGCTCCACCTCAAAAAATCCAAATCCATCAGGACCACGAGAGCTAAAGACTTAAACCTCGGCACAAGTATGAATAGGACATGCTGGAGGGATAGATTCATAACCCAGAGGCTTCCCATGCTTTGGAACAGGATCCCAGTTCATATTAGGCAGAGCCCCTCACTGACTTTCTTCAAGAGAAATCTTGATGAGTGGATGGGAGATCGTAAGTTTACCCCAGGGGTCACATCTGTGTCACTGCTAGACAGGGGCACAGTAAACTAATTCTATTATATAAGGGGACCTTCATTGTGTCACTACTAGACAGAGGCACAGTATTCTAGATTTATTCTGTACATTTTTGTACCATTTCATGGGGTGGCAAAAGCCACATCACTATGGCTAGGCTTGCAAATGCCCCAGGGCAGATAGCCTAGTACTATACTATGAAACTATGAAACTAACCATATTACCATCCAGAGTTGATCTTTGCTAGTTCTGTTTATATCTAGCCCACTAGCCAGTTGGTGTGGGATGTTACAATAGCATCCCTTCTGAAAGTATTTGTGCTTTAACCTGCTTGTTCAAATATGCTTAATCAACATCTGTTTTATCTTTCGTGGCATTACTCAAGCATGTGACCTTTTAGCCCTGTTGTTAGCACATTGTTTACTTGTTCAGACCGTTTAAAGTAGCTAATATTGATTTTTTAACTAAGTCATTAAAAAGACTGGAATTTGTAATTTAGAAACTTTCCTTCACCAATGTCTCCTGTGAGACATGTGCAACAAAATTGTTTATAATATCATCAAACTTTACAACCTAAATAGAGCCCTTAGGTCAGAAGATAAGAAACTTCTCACTATCTCCAAAACCCTTTAAAATATCTGGACGAGCCTTTACTCTCACTATGTTGCAAAAGCATGAAACTCACTCCCACTACCTACAGGAAGTGCTTCTAACCTAGTAGCCTTCAAAACTTCCCTAAAACAGGCACATGAATAACTGTTGGTAGTGCCCATGTACTGTTTTGGGCTACTCTCTTCTCTATTCCTGGCTAATCTCTCCCTCACTGTCTTCCTCCCCCCTCCTATGAATCTCTCCTCCACTCTCCTCCTATCTACCTCAAACACACTTTCTCTCTCTCTCTCTCTCCCATCTAACTGCCTCCTCTTCTCTACATCTCTACCCAAAAAAAAAAAAAAAATTAAAATAAAACTTGCACAATATGTACTTAGCTGATATTTTAAAGCTAATGTCGAAATAATATGTATGTTTACCTTCTTATGTAAAAATATTCGTCATCTGCATATATAACAGTTACCTTCTACTATGTAATGATGTTTAGTCATCTGCCTCATTACAATGTATCTATTATTTGTATTTCTATTTCACTGTTATTTCTCTTTTAATGTTGTATTTCACTGCCTTACAGCCGAGTGACGTCTACAGGCATTTCTGCAGTTACCTCCTACTGCTCCTCTAGGTGTCAAATATTGCCTGTTCATATCTGCATTAATAATTCCAAAACCATGCTACATACAAGGTATCAGAATATTTTATCTTGAATCATATATGATGACAAATGCAATTGTACTGATATAGGACCTCTGTCAATAATTATTTGTTAGAACTGTAAGGTGACAACTTCATTTTTTAAAGGCTGAAGCCACACCCACTGGGAGTTAAAGGTGCACACTCAAAAGAGCTCTACTGGAGGGAATGATGTTTGTACATTACAGTCTGTAACTGGAGCTTTTCTCCCCAGGCTTCTGCTGAAAACGTGTTCTTTCTGACCCAGTCAGACCATCCCCGTAAATAAATGTCAAATAAATAAGTGAATGAATGAATAAATAGATATACTGCTGCCATGCTTTAGATGGCAACACTGTAGCATTTCATTAATAATCATTTCATGGTAGAAATGAAACAGAAAAAGACATATTTGAGCTTTATTTTTTTATCCCTCATCTTTTGTTGATCTTGTGCTTCCCAGATTTACCCCCACTCTGTTCTTTTGTGCATTCATTTGCCCTTGTAATTACCCGAAGAGGGGATATAACAACTGGGTGGTAGGGACACAGAAACCATCATGCTGTGGGTGGGTGTCTTTGTTATGCCTGTCCCAAAGGATGTACAGCATACTATAGTATCAATGCAGGAATGTCAACCTGTATCCTTCAACACCCCAGCAAATGAATCCCTCATCTGCTTTTGTGCCACCAGTCTCCACTAGTGGGAGTTCTATGCAACTTCTAAACCTCAAAATAAAAGACAACCAGCCTCTAGATACCTGTCCCCAAAGCAATGTTTCCACTCCTAAGCCCTATATTTACCCTGTGTTGTCAATACTCCAGCCAATGCTTTCCACTGCCTTTGAGTAACAGCTAAGAAATAAGAGCATTTAAAACACTGAAGCTTATTATTTCATTCAGGAATGAAAGAAAACATGGTGCATCAAAATTTAAATGTTATTAAAAGAGAAATAATATAGACAGATATATAGATCAATAGATTACTGCAATACATTTGGTCACCAGAAGGAACTTTCAGGAAAGATAATGCAAGGTTTAATACAAGAGGAACATGCTTCTTAATTTTGTAGCACATATGGTTTTACATGTGAACAGATTAAATAATTTCCCACCTATGATTCAGATCTAAACAGCTAAGGTATTTATTTTGCATTCCTTGTGCAAGACCTTTGGTACCAGCTCCTACAAAATACAGAGTGCAGGCTGCACCAAGCGTTCTGAGTATGGAACAACAGACAAAAATATATATACAAAAAGTGAACTTTTTATAGGAATTCAACCTCCTTTCATTCCTCACACCACTGCTAAATAATATAATTAAGTCTGAGGTTTCCACAAATCAGAAAAATAATGTGGTAACTCATAACTGCCCAAGATTTGAAGAACTGCCTTTTTTAGCAGAGTTCAATGTGCTAACATGAATTATTTATTTTGTTGACCTGGGTTTTATTAAATGACCAGCTATATATACACACCTACATTCATACTCCTGCCCCTCCCTCACACACACAAACACATGAAGCATTAGCAATAACACTTCCCAAGAGTATAAGAAGAAGAAATTGGACAGAAAGCTACATAGTAAGAAAGAAGAAAGAGAGGAATTCAGCCATAATTCCAATACCCAACTGACTAGGAAGCACAGTAAAGAAACCTTTATTAAATGTTTAATAAATGTTTCTCTACTGTGGGTCCTAATCTGTTTTATACTAGAATATTACTGGATTTGAGTTTTCAGGTGTTTGTCCAGAGACATTTCCAATTTTCCTTTGTTTAGTTAAGCCAGAATACCAAATGCTTATATGAATAAAAAGGAATTTGAGCTAGATTTTGAAAATGTCACTGTTTGAATTCTACTTAATCAGTAATTATTCCATTACAGAAATATATCAACTCAACCTACTTTCACAAAAATTGTATTCTGAAAATAAAATAAAAAATCAAACACAGACACGCACACACTTAGTATATTAACTCTGAAACTACTGTGTATCTTGGAAATCGTATATTTTAAAAATAGAGTGGTCATATTTTAAAAGCTGTCTGCTGAGAATCATCTTTTTCCAAGAGAAATGGTTTGGAAGAAGGTCATGAAACTAAAAGCCAGCAATGTAGTGGGACCTGATAGAATTTAATGTATGATTCCAAGTCTAAAAAGGGGACAGCTACTTACTATTTTTACTAACATTATCTTTTTATTAACTCAAGAAAGGATGGTATGGTAATTGAAGCCTGGATATGGACTGACATGACTCATTTTCACTGACGTGAAAGCAAACCAGAGGCAGGAAATTTCCATACTGTTAATTTAACTTAGTCACAGGAAAATTATATAAACACTTCTGTGCATATAAAACAGTAATTGTCTGCAGGCCAGTGAGGTAAAGGCAGGTTAGGATCATTGTATGAAGGTCATGTAAAACACAGTGGCTAGAATAGGTGTGGCCTGGTACCTGATACTGCACCAAATAAAAGCCTACTGAACAAATGTGATAGCTTTGGCATTGGTTTCACAGTGCTCATCTTGGTTAAATACTAATGCCACATCAGTGCAGAATGACAGTAAGTGGGGGTTCTCTGTGCATGGGGGATACCTGGGTATGCTGAACAGTTAAGCTCATGTTACAATTTAAACACCACAAAAGGCAGTGAAAAAAGATCAGACTATGAAAAATGGTACTAAGTTCTGCAAAAGAGCAGTTGTGTAAAGGGTAGTCCAAAATGATACAAAAATCACTGAACCCACAGACATTGCAAACATACTGGCAGACAGGTTCAGTGAAAATTTCTCCCCTCCCTCCCCCCCAAAAGGAGAAATATCTATCCCAGCAGAGTGTAGCCTCCCAATCATCACAAATGCCCAGGTGAGAGCTGCTCTCTCTAAAGCTAAAAACGCAGCATCAATGGGACCGGATGGTGTCCCCGGCTGCGTGCTACACGAACTCAATGAGGAACTAAACCCACACATAAGGCTGCTGTTTAATCTTAGCCTTACCACAGGATACGTAGCCAAAGAGTGGCGTACGGCAGCTGTGGTCCCACTCCACAAAGGCGGTGCTTCTACAGACCCTGGTAATTACCGCCCCATAAGCTTAACAAGCCTGGTCTGCAAAGCTATGGAGAGGATCATAATGGAACTCATAAATAAAGACATAGGGGACCTACAGACATTGGATCCTACCCAATTCAGCTTTGTCAAGGGCAGATCATGCCTCTTGAACTTGGTCGACTTTTTTGAAACAGTCACCAAGGCCATTGATGAGGGTAAGGCAGTTCATACAGCCTACCTTGACCTTGCAAAAGCTTTTGACACAATACCCCACTCGGGTATCATAGAAAAGCTCACCAGCTTAAATGTAAACCCATATGTCACAAGATGGGTTGCAAACTGGCTCAAGGACAGAACCCACAGGGTTAGAGTTGCTGGTGCCATGTCAGACTCAAGCGGTCTGGCGGTGTCCCACAGGGCTCAGTCCTGGGACCCTCTTGTTCGGCATCTACTTTTCAGAAGTGCAGGCAAACATAGGAGGATTGTGGCTGACAAAGTTTGCAGATGACTGCAAACTGGGCCATAGTTGAAAATCCATCAGACACAGATATCCTTCAGAGAGGTCTCATAGAAACGGATAACTGGTGCCAGAGCCATGGCCTTAAGCTAAACGCCAAACAATGTATAGTCATACCCTTTGGTAAAAACAAGGTAACCCCAAGTTACCACATAGGTGGCAATCCATTAAGCACAGAAGAGGTTATCAGGGACTTGGGGACCCAAGTTGACAGTAACCTTTCTTTTGACACTCACATTGCCAAAGTGGTTAGGAGGACCTTCCACATTGCCCACCTGATTATGAAGGGATTCACATCCAGATCAAGGGAGGTCATTGTTCCCCTGTACTCTTCACTTATCAGACCAATGATTGAGTACAATGCCCCATTCAGAATGTATCTTACCCGACACCTGCAGCAATTGGAAAGACCCCAAAAGTTCCTTACCAAAAGGATAAAGGGGCTCAAAAATATGCCATATGCTGCCCGACTGAAGAAACTCCAGCTCTATTCAGTCGCATACCGTCTGCTCAGAGGTGACCTGTTCCTGACATACAAGGCCATGTCCAACCCAGAATTAATGGACATGCTCCACCTCAAAAAATCCAAATCCACCAGAGCCACAAGAGCAAGAGACTTAAACCTCAACACGGATATAAATAGGACGTGCTGGAGGGACAGATTCATCACCCAGAGACTCCCTATGCTGTGGAACAGAATCCCGGTCCATGTGAGACAGAGCACCTCGCTGGCTCTGTTCAAGAGGAATCTTGACCAGTGGATGGGAGATCGTAGGTTTACCTCGGGGATCATCTCTGTATCACTGCTGGACAGAGGCACGGCAAACTAATGGGTATAGTATTCTTCAACCTAAGGGGTGGTGAAAGCCACACAACTCTGGCTAGGCTTATAAATGCCCTAGGGCAGATAGCCTAGTATGAACCTATGAACCTATGAAAGGTTGAGGAAAGCTGATGGAAAGATCAGAAATATGACAGCTTAGCGTTCATACAAAAAATGCAAAGTAAAGCACAAGTAAGAAGCATTCAAACTATACTATTTGTAGAAAGTAGAAGCATCAACAAAACTGAAACATACCTTTTAGTCATTCCAAATTAGAACAATTGTTTTTTGCTGCATTATTTGCTTCTGCCACTCAAACCTCAAATGTGTTGAGATGATGCATAAAGTGCCTGGGCCTCACTTATATTTGCCAGTCCCCTCAGTTTCTGTATTTCAACTTGGAGTCAAAAAGTTCATGAACCATCCTTCATACCATACACTCTTTATAGCAGTACTGTTCCCTTGAGCCAAGAAAAGTGTCAGACTGGCAAATACCCACTCAACAGATTAAACATGTCCTACATGGGCTGACTCAAAGCCCTGTCACTATACTCAGTATCCTACAGACTGCGTTTGGCATATAAGGTATCCTCTGATGCATTATTTATGGATTTACTGGACATCAGTAAGTCAAATGGCATCAGAAAGACTTGGTTTAGGGATCTAAACCACTTCTGAAACATTAGCAGAATGGTTTAGAGGGAGAAGTATACCTTGCACAGGATACCACTGCTGTGCAACAGACTCCCCATCCACATAAAACACACTCCATCCCTGTCAATATTCATACAACTTAAATCCATGGATAGGAAACAGAAAATTTCCCCAGGACTGCCCGCTGTACTACTAATAGATGGAGGCAGTTCCTAAATGCCTTAGCCCATGCTTGGGTCACCTCAAGTTATATATGGTATGATGCCAGTTATTCTCGTTATGGGTAATATATAATTATCAACCATGGGATGAGTAAGGCTAGTCTATAACCAAATGGGACTGGTTATTTCGAGCACAAAAAGGGAAAACAGCTATGCTTAAAATGCTCCACAAGGGCAGCTAGCCTAGTACTTAACTATGAACTTTTTATGTCATCTTCTAAGCAAATTCCCCCACAAACATAAGTAACCATTGAGCTTTCAAGTTTCAGTATCAATCTGTAATAGTGATCTAATTGGCTTGACTTCTACTGTCCCTGTCCTGAAACAGTTAGAGTCCATCTCCCCCAGTTGGACAGTCATGCTCTACCCCTTTACTCCACATAGATATTCTTCTCCATTCCCAGATGGTTGAGGTCTAAAGGCAGCCATTTACGATAGGTAGATCACCTGAATTCACATGTTCTGTTTAATTAATACACTCTAGAACATTATAAAACTGTAAGTTTTGTATATTACTGTCAGTGGCTATAAGAAGATAGAAATAGTCTCAAAAATATAAAATGTTTTATATATCACCATCTAATGAAGTCCTGGCAAAAAGACAAAAGCACTTACAGTTTATTACTCTGAAAAGCAAGTAAAGCATTTATCAAGTTCATCAAGTCTGAGCATGTTTCATTACTTTGTACATCTGTATATACATACATGTATATTATATATAAACAATAAAATATACAATGTTGCTAAAATATCAGTTGCATCTATTGTTGTGACTATTCTGTCAAAAGCAGACATCTGAATCTAATATTTTTATCAGCCACAGGACTGTGAAGATATTCATTACGCAAGTTTAATCCATTTCCCAAGAAGTGAGGGACAAATGTCGGAGCCACCTTCACCTACCAATGATTCCATTATATATGCCTCAGTGGTGAAACCAGTACAGAGCTAATGGGCATCCTGGGCAGCAGGTCACTGATATGGACTCTAATGCTTCTACTTTATTGTAATGTTTATGCATTTTCTAATATACAAAAAAAAACATTTGGGTGGTAACTAGAAGTATTTCACAGCAACAAAAGCTTTCTAGCAACTCTTTGAATCTTAGTTAACACTACTTTTCATGTCTCCTTTCAGTTGGACACCAGACTAGATGTTGCCTTCTGTTCTCTGTCTAGTCTTATATTTTCAGAATAGTCTCAGTTAAACTTGCCATTTCAAAAATGCTTGAAAATTTGCTTTCTTTATTCTGAAAAGAAACAGTATAATGTCAGATTTTAAGGACAACAGTATTCATAGAATATATTTTAAGTCTCACAAGTAGTGTACGTTTTTGCATTTGTAATAATTTGGCATACCCAAAACCTAAGTTTTTTTCAGGGGTTCAAGATCACAGGACCATTAGGGACGAAGGTGGTTTTCAACAGTATACCCCTGACATTGATAAAAGGGGAGAATTTATAGATAACCATTTCCAAGAAGATGAATGCCCTTTAGATCAGGGTCCCCCGCTTCGTCGATCCAATCGGATCCGCAACCAGAACCGGACTTATTACAATCAGAGGGGTTACAACAGGAGATAGATGATAATTTTACCATCACCCAGGAAGGGAACACTCTAGAACTTTACAACTACAAAATTTTCAACTATAGTAATATTGATGTACATCCTGAACATTTTCAGCTATTTTCCAAAGGTTTTAAATTTGTTCCAAACAGGAAGGCCAGTATTCCTAGATCCATTATAGATTTAAAATTATTCCTGAGAAAACAAAATCTGCATTTATTATTTAATGGGCAAGAAATGACCACACCTTCAACTCCTGGTCTTCAAAGGAAGAGTGTTTTTAACCCTCCCCTACATCCCCAATTAAGGAATTTTGGTAATTTGTTGGAGAGAGAGTTAAGGAATACTATTACGAAACATTTTGCCATCCCCAATTTATCTCAGGCGGAGAAAAAATTATTAAATGAATTAAAACAGAATGAGAACTTGAGAGTGATGCATCCTGATAAGGGTGGGGGAACAGTCCTAATGGACAATATTTGTTATGAATCCAAGATGAGGGATTCTTTACATGACACAAGTAAATACTCTAAGGCCTCAATCAATGAGGTGAACATAGCTAAAAGTGAAATACATTTAATGTTACAGGATTTATTGTTGGACGGTTCTATTAGTAAGGAACAATATAATTTTTTGTTCAACCAACATCCCCGGGTTCCGACAGTATTTGGCATACCTAAGGTTCACAAAAATCCCATGGATCCACCTTTGAGGCTAATTGTTTCAGCAGAGGGGTCTATTACTACGCCTTTGGCTAAATTTGTGGATGACAAACTCAAGGTTTTGTCATACACTGGGGACATTGTCCTTAAGGATTCTTGGGACTTTTTGAGGTGTGTCAAAACACATTTATATTCCCCAGATCTTATTTTCATCACTTTGGATATAGTGGACTTATTTGGCTCCATTCCACACGAGACGGGTCTTCTATGGTTGGAACAGGCAATGATAGACAATGGTACATTTTCTCATGTTGATTTTACCAATTGCCTTTTATTTATGGAAATTATTTTGAAAAATAATTATATGTATTTTCAGGGGGAATTCTTTAGACAAAATAAAGGTGTTGCCATGGGTGCTAAATGTGCCCCAACATATGCCAACATTGTTTTGAATTGGTGGGAGAAATTATTTATTTTGGATTGTCCATTTACTCAATGTTGGTCTATGTACAAGAGATTTTTGGACGATATATGCATTTTCTGGATAGACACTAAGGAAAGATTCTATGAATTTTTGGATTATTTGAAAGGTACGACCAACTTTTTGGATTTTACATTTGAGGTAAACACAGAACAGTTGGTTTATTTGGATATTACACTCAAAAAGCTGGATAAGGGGTTTTCCTCCAGTATACATCGCAAGAAAACCTTTTCTAATTCATACCTCCATTATAAAAGTGCTCATCCTTATTTTCAAAAGAAAAATTTAGTGAAGGGTCAACTTGTCAGGGTCAGCAGAATGACCTCGGATGACCAAGAATTTAAAGGAATGCAACAACGTGTGTAACATGTTGGTAGACAGGGGTTATCCAAGGTCCTTACTTGATGGTGCCTTATCTGAAGTGGTTCAGGAAAGGCACAAAAGATTTGCCCCTATTTTAGGACAGAGCATACCTGCCTTAACTATTGATCCAGGTAACAAAAAACCCACCCTATACGATAGAGCCTATATACTTGATTATACAGGTGACTCAGCACCCATCAAGGAGGTGATTTCTAGGGAATGGACAAGATTTGTCCAGATTACAGATCTACCATTGAATAACAAAAGCCCTTTAAAATTTATTTATCGGAAGGACACTAATTTTAAGCAAATTTTTTAATATGGAGGTCCTAAAGTTAAGAATATTGGTCCACGTGGGGTGGGAACATACAAATTTGGGTTTTGTTCCCAATGCCCTAGGGTAATCAATAGAAAGGAGATTTTTTTGGAAGCTAGGAATAAAACACTTATTAGTAGAGGTACTTTTAATTGCAATAGCTATGGCATTGTATATTTAGCAACATGCAACTTTTGCATCTCTTTTTATGTGGGGAAAACAGAAAGGAAATTGAGATGTTGCATTTATGAATATCTGTATGAAATCAAAAAACAGAATATGAAGAACGCATTGTTTAGACATCAAATTTCTTGCCCACAAGCAGTTTTTTCTTTCTTTGTTTTGGACTCTGTACCCAAGGATATAAGGGGTGGTTTATGGGAAGATAAATTGGAATATAAAGAGTTATACTGGCAAATAGTATTAGATTGTAATAAATTTCCAGGTTTAAATGACTATTTGTCTATCAAGCCAGTTTTAAAACTTAGATCAGCTAAATTATGAGCAATTCTTTGCATTTACACAATTAAGCCACTAGATGGCAATATTTTCCATACATTGCATAAATATACATTTTGTATTGCAAACAGAGCAATAGTTTTACAATTAGAGTGTTTTTAATCTGTAATAACATTATTAAGAACATTTTTAAATTTGGTGTGTTTATTATACATAATTTAGTAATATAAATACTATTTTTTAATTATTTTTAAACTTGTTATGGTTAGTATTAGGCTGTTTGTATGAGTTTTAGAATGATTGCTTGCTAGGTTTAAATTTTCTTTACTAATTGACAATCGATCGTTTTGTTAATGGGACAAGGTATATAACCAGTAAGGATGTTAATTAAGTGTTTTATGTTTATTCTGATGAAGATAGCGATCGAAAACGTATTTTGGATCACCAGCGTTATTTTTTTCATTGTACTTCAATAAACTGAGTTTCCGGTGGAGTGCGAGCTTCTATTGTGGTGTCTTTGGCAATATCAGCAGTTGTTATTAGTTTTTATTCATTTGCCTTCATCTCCATTGTGGTTTTCTTTGACTTGTATTACCTCAGCAAGAGCCTGCCTGGGTGTCCTGCAGAGTCCTACAGCAGCAGATAGAGAAAAGGAGACTTTGAGTGGAGTACCTCTGTTTTGCTTTTTATTGCTTGTTTTTGCCAGCCGTATTGTTCCAACTGCTTTTTTATTAACTGTGCTACTTGAACTGTTTTTGTAACGAAATACTGTTTGCACTTTAAAGTTTTGTTTTTTCATCTGTTTAACTGTAAAGGGCTAGACACTCAAGTGCGATAGCCTATTTTCCATGTTAAAAGTGTTTTTATTGCTGTATTTGCTGTAACTTTAAAAAAAAAATCTTAGCCCGCTACTCATTTCCCACGTTTCTAGATCTAGTAAAGTCCGGTTTTCAGAGTTTGCTGAATTATGTGCTGTTTGTATGTTCCTGTGTTGCCCAGACCTTTCTAAGATAGTGGGAAGCTTCTTTGTCATCAGTGAGAGTGGTTAGCTTTGGAAAATCTGGAGAAGTGGTTTCATCTCAGAAACTGTAGTTTTATTGACCATTTTGGGCTATTTCTATCTCTTTCATCTATCTGCTTAAAAACCTGTGTTTGTGCGGTTTGGTGCATTGCGCAGCACTGCTTAGCTAGGATTAAACTATTCCTGGCACCATAAAGTCTGCTCTTCAGTTTTTCCCTTAGAACTATCCAGTTTCTTAATTTTAGCACCTGAATCTGCTTTTCTGTGCTTAGCACTGGTTCAGATCTGTTGTAAGCACTAACTAAGCTACAATTTACTGAAGCACTCAACCTTTCTCATTTCCTAGAGGGTTAACAGTTTTTGTACTTATCTTCCTCAAGGTACTTTGAAAAAAACAGCTCTAGTACTTACGTCTCTCACTTATCTAGAGGAAAATAGTGCTTACGCAGGCATGTCCAAGGGACAGCTCCCAGTGTTCTCTTACCCAGGCATGTCCAAGGGACAGCTCCTGGTGTTCTCTTACCCAGGCATGTCCAAGGGACAGCTCCCAGTGTTCTCTTACCCAGGCATGTCCAAGGGACAGCTCCCAGTGCTCTCTTACACAGGCATGTCCAAGGGACAGCTCCCAGTGTTCTCTTACCCAGGCATGTCCAAGGGACAGCTCCCAGTGTTCTCTTACCCAGGCATGTCCAAGGGACAGCTCCCAGTGTTCTCTTACCCAGGCATGTCCAAGGGACAGCTCCCGGTGTTCTCTTACCCAGGCATGTCCAAGGGACAGCTCCCGGTGTTCTCTTACCCAGGCATGTCCAAAGGACAGCTCACAGTGTTCCCTTACCCAGGCATGTCCAAGGGACAGCTCCCAGTGTTCTCTTACCCAGGCATGTCCAAGGGACAGCTCCCAGTGTTCTCTTATCCAGGCATGTCCAAGGGACAGCTCCCAGTGTTCTCTTACCCAGGCATGTCCAAGGGATGGCTCCCGGTGTTCTCTTACCCAGGCATGTCCAAGGGACAGCTCCCAGTGTTCTCTTACCCAGGCATGTCCAAGGGACAGCTCCCAGTGTTCTCTTACCCAGGCATGTCCAAGGGACAGCTCCCGGTGTTCTCTTACCCAGGCATGTCCAAGCGACAGCTCCTGGTGTTCTCTTACCCAGGCATGTCCAAGGGACAGCTCCCGGTGTTCTCTCACTCAGGCATGTCCAAGGGACAGCTCCCAGTGTTCTCTTACCCAGGCATGTCCAAGGGACAGCTCCCAGTGTTCTCTTACCCAGGCATGTCCAAGGGACAGCTCCCAGTGTTCTCTTACCCAGGCATGTCCAAGGGACAGCTCCCGGTGTTCTCTTACCCAGGCATGTCCAAGGGACAACTCCCAGTGTTCTCTTACCCAGGCATGTCCAAGGGACAGCTCCCAGTGTTCTTTTACCCAGGCATGTCCAAGGGACAGCTCCCAGTGTTCTCTTACCCAGGCATGTCCAAGGGACAGCTCCCAGTGTTCTCTTACCCAGGCATGTCCAAGGGACAGCTCCCAGTGTTCTCTTACCCAGGTATGTCCAAGGGACAGCTCCCAGTGTTCTCTTACCCAGTCATGTCCAAGGGACAGCTCCCAGTGTTCTCTTACCCAGGCATGTCCAAGGGACAGCTCCCAGTGTTCTCTTACCCAGCCATGTCCAAGGGACAGCTCCCAGTGTTCTCTCCTGTCAACCGGATGAATCTGGGCATCTTGGGACAATGTAGCGATTGCCTCATGTACACTGACAACCCTACCACCAACACTACAACCTGTGAGAGATGCACTTATCTTGCCAAACTGGAGGCA
Source organism: Protopterus annectens (assembly GCF_019279795.1). NCBI lineage: Eukaryota > Metazoa > Chordata > Ceratodontiformes > Protopteridae > Protopterus > Protopterus annectens. The sequence goes on from NC_056743.1 coordinate 645,280,443, forward strand.
AAGCTCTCTCAACCCAAGCCTGAACTTCTCAGTCAAGAGGAGAAGGTAAACACTCATACCACACCACACTCATCACATAGCCACACCACACCTACAATCCCCAAATCCACACATAGACACACAAAAACATTCTCACAGGCTCTCAATAAGAATCTGCCTAAGCAACAGAGATGCAAAGCAGAAATACAAGCAACCTCCACCCCTCAACACAACCCAAAAGACACAACACACAGACCCTCATGTGCCACTCAAACACAGCCTATAAGGCAAAACAACGTGCCTAACACATTAGTTATAGGTGACTCTATAGTCGGGCACACTGATGTTCCACTTACCAGAATAGACAAGGAGAAGTTTACTGTTAGCTGCCTGTCGGGTGCCAGGAACCGCTACATAACCCATGCACTCAGGTCACTCCACAAGTACAAATACAACTCAGTCATTGTCCATGTTGGTGTGAACGACTTGAGATGTACTTCCCTGGACTACATGAAAAGAGACATGGAGCAGCTCTCCAATCTTGTAATCCAGGCAGGTATGACCCTAGCCCTGAGTAGCATCCTACCTTTGCCCAGAACGATACCACAGTACAAGGACAAAATGATTGATGTTAACAATTGTCGAAGCTTCTGGTGTCATTCTAAGGGGATCTAGTATCAGTCTGCCTGGGATGGCATGGTCAACAGGCCACAATGCTTTGCCAGAGATTGCCTGCACCTGTTGCCTCTGGGATTCTGGATACTGGCTAAGGCTCTTGCTGCCCCTATAGTACCTTTTTTAGGCAAGGTTCAAGCGACAAACCCACCACTGTAACAGATACAGCCAAGTAACAACTGAGGGTAATGCTACTCAATGCTAGACGTCTAAACCTCAAAATGCACTCACTCGAGGCACTTCTTAAAATGGAGAACATCGACTTCTGTGCAGTGACCAAAACCTGGCTCAAGGCTCCAGAGAGCACCCCTGCATTACTAGGATATAACTCATACCATACCTTTCGGCCATCTAACCAGGACCGGAACACCAAGGGTGGAGGTGTGTCCATATTCATTAAGGATATCCACAACTCCAGGTTAGTTGCCCAACATAATGCATCCAAAATCATCCAAGTACAACTAACTCTGGGCAGAACTGCAATCCATATTGTAGCTTGCTACAGATTCCCCCCCCCCCATGCCCCAGGATTCCCACTCTTTTCTTGATATACTGGAAAATATTAGGGATCAACCAAACACCCTAATAATGGGCGATTTCAACTACCCCACCATTAACTGTGAAAACTACTCATGTACCAACTCATTCACTCAACGCTTTCTATAATTCATAAACTCTAATGCCCTGGATCAACTTACTCACACCCCCACCAGGGGAAATAATATCCTAGAACTAGTCATTACCGACATGAGTGACCAGTGTTCCACACCTGAAGTCAACTCCTCATTGGTCAGATCTGACCATAAACTAATCACCATAGATATCCACATCCCACCCCCCATTAAGGAAACCAGTGAAAAAAATTTTCCCAAAGCCATCTTCATGATTAAGACAGAAGTGGCAAACTTCACAACACCCATGCAGATGGACAATACAGTTACTACTGCAGAATCTTACACAAATGCATTCCATATGCACTTACATTAATGCATGGCTCATGCTATTCCTAGCAGAACCAAGACACTATCCTCCAAAAAAAAAGGAAGCCAATCTGGTGTTCCCCTGCTATAAACAAACTCTACAACAGAAGGAAGAAACTGTTGCAAAAGAGAGTAAAATCCCATGAGTGGAGGAGCTCCCTAGTCAGTCACAGTAAGAAGCTGTGATCCCTCATAAAATCTTCCAAAGCCAGCTATGAAAACAAGATTGTCACTGACTCTAAGGACAACCACAAAGCATTCTATAGCTATGCCAAGAATCTCAGTGGCAACACCCAGATCTGCTCTGAGTTACAGCACAATGGCACGAAAATTAAAGAACCAGCTATCACCAACATCCTGGCTGATAGGTTCAGTGCCAGATTAACCCCCCCCCCCCATCACCCCCTAAAGGGCTCATATCCATACTGGAAGAATGCAGTGCCCCTGCAATCACAACTGAGCAGGTAAAAACTGTGCTCTCCAAACCCAAGAACATAGCATCCATGGGACCGGACAACATCCCAGGCTGTGTTCTTCACTAACTTCAGAATGAACTGGCCCCCCACCTAAGCACCATGTTCAATCACAGTCTCACGTCAGGCTTTGTACCCACTGAGTGGCACACAGCAACAGTTATACCACTCCATAAAGGGGGAGCCACCACAGACCCCGAGAACTATCGCCCTATTGGCCTGACGAGCCTGGTCTGCAAGGCCATAGAACATATCATCATGGAACTCATAAACAAAGACATTGGTAACCTCCAAATTCTGGAACCCACCCAGTTTGGGTTTGTGCCTCCTGAACCTGATTGCCTTATTTGAAATAGTCAACAAAGCCGTGGATGAGGGTAAGGCAGTTCACACAGCCTATCTCAACTTCACCAAGGCTTTCGACACTATCCCTCATTCTGGAATCATAGATAAACTCACTAAACTGGGTATAAATCCATATGTCACAAGATGGGTTGCCAACTGGTTCACTGACAGAACCCACACTGTAAAAGTTGCAGACTCCAAATCTGACTTCAAATCTGTGACATGTGGAGTACCACAGGGTTCAGTCTTGGGTCCTTTCCTGTTTGGTATCTACTTCTCGGAAGTAGAGGCTAATACAGAGGGCCTCTGGCTGACAAAGTCCACAGATGACTGCTTATTAGCTGCCATAGTCGAGTCCCCGAATGGTTTGGACATCCTACAGAAGAGCCTCACTGAGACTGATGCCTAGTGTCAGCGCCATGGCCTCAAGCTCAATGCCAATAAGTGCATTGTTATCCCCTTTGGTAAAAACTCGGTATCCATGAACTACCACATAGGTGGCATTCCACTTAACTCCAAAGGTGTGATAAGAGACCCTGGGACTCAGATGGACTGTAGTCTCTCATTTGATAATCACATTGCCACATTAGTCAGGAAATCCTTCTATGTGGCACATCTCATCACAAAAGGGTTCTAATCCAGGAAGAAAGCGGTCATTGTTCCCCTCTACTCAACTCTCATTAGACCCATTATTGAGTACAGTGCACCTTTTGGAATGTACCTCACAAGACATCTGCTACAGCTGGAAAGGCCACAAAAAATACCTCACAAAGAGGATTGCAGGATTTAAACAGATGCCCTACGCTGACCATCTCAAAAAAACTCCAGCTTTACTCTGTAGCATACTGCCTACTCTGAGGTGATCTCTGCCTAACATATAAAGCTATGTCAAACCCATGGCTGTTGGACATGCTACACCTAAAGAAATCCCCCCCCCCCCCGGGCTACACACTCCAGGGACCTTAACCTTGTCACTACAATAAACAGAACATGCTGGAGGGATAGATTCTTATCCCAGAGACTTCCCATACTCTGGAACAAGCTACCTATCTATATCAAGCAGAGTTCCTCATTAGCACTCTTAAAGAGAAATCTTGATGAGTGGATGGGAAATAAGAAATTCACCCCGGGGATCAATTCTTTGGCTCTGCTCAACAGGGGCACAGGAAAATAACCTTCTTGGGTGGTGAAAGCCAGGGAACCTTATTGGCTAGGCTTGCATAGGCCCCTGGGCTGATAGCCTAGTACCTACCTATGAACAAGCAAATAAAGACTAGAAAGAATTACTTTTTCACATCTGGAAGATAACATATCAGTACAAAATTGGAGAGGATAGAATCAGAACTCCTAGTCAAATACATTAGTGTGCAGGATATTGTAAAGCTACCTCATGCTTTGTGTTTCTGTCAATAAATAATCAGTATGAATCTTTTAAAATATATTATGATATTGTATTATTGATATGTCCCTTTCTCCAGCAATAAAAGCATCATATTTATAACATTAATTCACCTGGGAAGTAGCATTACATTTCATGGACCGCAAGAAGAAATGTAAAGTCGAGGGCTATTCAGGATGATTAACAAAGTTTGGGAGCATTAACAGAACTGATAAAATAAGAGTTTCCTTTTCTTGTTGAGAAGCATCTGGTGTCATTGGTTCAAACCACATTCAAACTGAGGTTCTCAGTGAAAATAGAGATGCATTTAAATTTTTAACACTGGGCTGAGATTTCTGTTCCTTGGAATCCCTTTCCCTTGCATATCTGTTGTTGTTAAACTGTATTGTAGTATCTGCATAGAAGTTTCTTATTTTATAAAGGTAACACATCTAAAAATGAAAATACATAAGGAAGACAATTCTAATGGACCTTCATAATCAGGGACCCAAGAGATAGCAGCCTTCTGCTACCAAATGCCAGATACGTGTAGATGGAAATTTTCCAACTACCCATAAAGTCACTTTAATGGTGTCTTCCTACCCCATATCCTCCTGGAATTATTCCCTAGACAATTCTGCAAATTGTTCTCATCTTAAAAAATAAGGAACCCTCCACTGCCAGATAATTGGTACTTAAGTACCAGCAGTTGGAACTTAGCAGGAATAACTACAATGCAGTTTAAAAGTAGAGAGCAGCAAGTTCTTTTGTTATAAATTAATTGAAAATAACGGAGGTGACCATGGATTAACTGTTGTTATAATGGTGACTTCTACTGTAGATGCAAAGCAATTAAAATGTTATTAGCAATAATCCCCATCCCTGTGGATTATGTACACTTAAGAATGGACTTAGCAATGAAGCAGCCCTCTGGATTACAAGTAGTTGCTAACAGTACTGCCTACTGAGGATTAAATGTAATTCACAGGAGTGCACTCCTTATGAATTACTTGTAGTTAGTAACAGTACTGCTTAATAAAGATTAAATGTAATTTGTAGGAGTATACCCCTAATGAATTACTTGTGGTTAGTAACAGTACTGCTTACTGAGGATTAAATGTAATTTGCAGGAGTGCACCCCTTATAAAATTACTTGTAGTTAGTAACAGTACTTCTTACTGAGGATATTAAATGTAATTCGCAGGAGTGCACCCCTTATGAATTACTTCTAGTTAGTAACAGTTATGTTTACTGAGGATTAAATGTAATTCGCAGGAGTGCACCCCTTATGAATTACTTGTAGTTAGTAACAGTGGAGTAGGGTTGGTACACAATAGCAGAGCACTCCAAATCTCTACACAGTTTATAAAATGATCATTGTATGCAGTCGTATACTATTGTATAGCTCTCCATGCATGGAATGCATATGCAAATTAATTCCCCTGGGACTGTACTCATTTCACAAACACTACATGAAATGGGCATGGGTTAGTGCCAAAGGGGAAACTTGCAGGACACCAAGTGTATACAGATGATATAACATTTAACTGCACTGTGTCCATCTTCCCTGTTGATATGCTACTCAGCATACATAGCAGTATAATCAGTACTACAATAAAAAACAAACTAAAATCTCCTTTACATCATACAAAAAACTGTACCAGCAACAGAGTTTCTGCCAGTGCCGGCAGTTCTGCAATCACATACACAGCCTTCCCTGGCCCCATTTGATGCTGCTGCTGTGCAGAGCCATAACTAGGGCAGGGTGAAGGGGGGGGGCTTCCCAAGGGTGCAAGCTGTTAGTGGGTGAAATTATCAATTGGTGATGGGGTGAGAGTGCATGCAGTACTGGCATGCTTTTAATAAGCTGGGTGATGCTGTGGCTTCTTAAACAAATGTTAATATCTCAGTATTTTAGCAAATATTAGCAGCCCAAAGTAGCACGTATGCCAGCAAGAGAAAACACAGTACCTCTGGCAGAGTTTAAACTAAATTTAATCTTCTGTGAGCCATGATACCACCAGAGCAGCAGCTGTGCATCTCAGCACTTTTACCTCTAGCAGTTGGCATACAAGTGAATTTGTTAACAGAAGATACAGCACAATGCATGCAAAGAAAGCAGTCTACACCAGTAATGAGACTCGTAGCTATGCAACTGAGGCTGGGAATTAAGTGTGCAGTGTAACAATGAAATGCCTTGTTTCTGGCATCTCTGCTTCACTATCTTGAGGGCCACATGATTAACAACTGCTGAAATGTCTGGGAGGCCACAAGGTGCCTACCCTTACTCTATATCATCATGTTACCGCCCATGTAAACGTATCCCACTGTGTGATGATGTCCTTGTAAAATGAAAACAGACTACTGGTAGATCTAGCGAGTGGATGAATTAGCATATGACCATCTCTCATTTCTGTTGGGATATGTTTAGGAAGGATTCTGCATCATCAGTGAAGATTAGTAATAAAAGACTTCACTAAGGCTGAAGCCTTAGTTTATTCAGGTGCATTATGTGAACCAAGTGCAGTGATGTGCTTGCTCTGCTTTGGTGCCATGGAATATATGGAGGGGATGGGGGTTACTGAGGAAAAGTATCCCCCACTGCAATGTTCATGTCAGTAACTCCCTAATGTGCAAATTATATATAGATATATATATATATATATATATATATATATATATATATATATACATACATACATATATATGGGATCACTACATAATCTCGAAAGTTTGAAATATCGAATTTCAAACTTTCGAGACTATATAGCCGAAATCCCTAATAACTGAAAGAACAGAAGTGTGAATTTCAAAATCCTGACCGGGAGTTTGACATTCACGCTTCTGGTGTTGCGGTATGGTGGAAGGTCAGGTAAGTATCTATGTTTAAATGTGTTGGTTAGGGTTTAGTGTGTAAGTGTGTGTTGTGACTGTGATGTGTGTGTGCGAGGGGAATGTAGGTGTGTGGTGTTGTTTTGTGTATTTGTGCATGTAGTGTGACCTTGGAGTTAGAATATTTAAGTAAGGGGGGTGTGGGGGTGCAGGGGGGCTTGCCCCCATGCTTGTCTGGAATTTAGGTTTGTGTGTTTGTGTTCTGGGAGATGGTGTGTGCATGTGTGTGGTGTATGTTGAGTGTTATTTTCGGTAGTTTGAATTTCGCGGTTTTGATGTTCCGGTATTTTAGTGTTTCGGGTATTTGGGTGGGAGTTCGAAAGACATGCGTAAATGGGCATACCTTCATTGAACGTCAAGCTGGCACCTCGGCGTTCGTGAAAAATCAACTGCCAATCATTAGCGGACCGGAGTTCCGCTGTGGCGACCCCTAACCGGAAAAAGCCGAAAAGACAAACAGTGTTTCGGGTATTTGGTCTCGGGATTTTGGCCGTCGGTAGTTTGAGTTTTTGGGATTTAGTAGTGGTTCTCTGTATATATATATATATATATATATATATATATATATATATATATATATATCATTCACACACACACATACACATACATGCACACATATAGATCAGAAATTCAACTAATGGCACTTGCTTTGAGCTGATCACATTTCTGAAAATTGCAGTTAGACTGCAGGAATCATTTTAAAATCTCCATGTGGCGAATGTGCTAGACCTCAATAAAATCAGCACAAAAGGGAGTGGTATTTATGAGGTTTACAAATGCAAGAGTATATGGTCGTAGGTGGCACAAGAGAGAATTACTTGTGCAGATTGTGTGCATGTTAAGAGGAGATGTTATGATAGGGATTCTGGGAGCTACAACCCTAAATAGTCTTCATAAAAGCTAATGAAGACAGATACAGTGCTGTGCTTTGGATGTACTTCAGAGAACTGAGGTGTGGTCAAATTGAACATCAACTGCCTGACTGGCTAACGATAGAACCTGAAAAAAAAAAAACAGTACATTAGCTGGGCCAAGTACCTGTTGTGAAAACCAGCATTTGAACATGTAACAAATTTGGGAGATTTCTTTTATTTCAAGGTTACACAGAAATTAATACTGGCACCCAGACACTAAGTGAAAAGGATACTACTAACTGATCTGAAAGCAAAGTGTTACTTGATTTTCAAAGCATCCTTTATTCCTTTATTCCAGTTACCCTTGACTGGATTAGAGCCTTATAAAATGCATCTGTAGTCTGAGCATTAAGCATGTGCTTCTTGTCTTGCTTTTAAACAGTAAATATGTAAATATATGCATCTGCACTGTCTAGACTATAGTTTGTGCACACAATAGTTTGATCTATTAAGTCCACTATTCAAAGCTACCTATATTCGCAGTCACTATGCCTTGGAGGGCGATTTTATCTAGTAGCAGTAACGAACATGAATGGTCACATACGTTCTTTTCTTGATCTTCCATCCTTAACCCTCGAATTTGTGACTCAAGTCTCTATCTTGAAATCACTTCAACTAGTCTGTGAGTATATTTTATGATGATGATGTTTTTTCAAGGGAAATGTTCTGTTTGATATGTTCATGAAATTGTAAGTACAACAGCTGTCATTATTATGAAAGTGGTAACAACATGTATTCCTCATTTTGATCTGGAATAGCTAGAAAGACATTCCTCTCTTATGACAAGGAAAAATACATTTGCAAGCATCATTTAGGCATTTCTGTTTCTAGAAAAATATTTTATGTCATGTCTCAAAACAGCACCTTGTGCTGCACATATAATTAAAGCTGTTGTGTAGTTAACCTACTTGCATTATTAACAGGACAAGTAAAGAATTAAGCTCTGTGAATCAATAACCACACATTTTCAGGTCACTTTCAGGTAACCTTCCTGCCGTACATGCATAGTATGCTTCATGATTCCCTCTGTCCCTTTTGAAAAGGAGGTTTGATGACATAATCCCATTTTCAAATATTTTTTATGAAGTGAATGGAAGTTTTATACTTACCAGAATGATAGATTTAGTTGTTATTAGTCTTGACACTAGAAAATCATGGACTGGCTGATGCAAGTGCCTGTCTTCTAACAGCAGCCAATCTCTTGTCAGCTCAAGCCCTTCCCCACACCCCCTAAAGTGATGCTGCTTGACGACTCTCCAGACTGAGTGAAGCAAAAATCAAATAATAAGATTTAACCATAATAATAATAAGGTGCTTACCATGCAATAAATGGCAAAATGAACAACATGAATCAAATCAAGGCCTCTGGTGCTCCTCAAGATCCCTTTGTTAGGGAGATTTTGGCAGGGGATAGGTGGGTGGGATGTTTTCCGTATTGGGATTAATACCAAGTAAATCTATCATTCTGGTAAGTACATAACTCACAGTGTCAATAAAAAGTTTACACACCCCTGTTAAAATGCCAGGTTTTTGCGATATAAAAAAATGAGACCACAATAAACCATTTCAAAACTTTTCCCATCTTTACTGTGACCTATAACCTGTACAATTCAATTGAAAAACAAATCTGTTAGGGTAAAAAATATAAAAAAAATAAATAACATATAATAAGCTAGTTATATAAGTATTTACACCCTTAAACTAATACTTTGTTGAACCACTTTTTTGATTTAATTACAGCATTCAGTCTTCTTGGGTAGGAGCCTATCATCATGGCACATCTTGACTTGGCAGTATTTGCCCTTTCTTCCTTGAAAAAGTGCTCCAAATCTGTCAGATTGCAAGAGCATCTCTTGTGCACAGCCCTCTTCAGGTCACCCCACAGATTTTCTATTGGATTTAGGTCTGGGCTATGGATGGGCAATTCCAAAACTTAAATTTGTTTCTGGTGAAGCCATTCCTTTGTTGATTTGGATATTGAAAGCTGAAATTCCTCTTCATCTTCAGCTTTCTAACAGATGCCTGAAGGTTTTGGGCTAAAAGTGACTGGTATTTGGAACTGCTCATAATTCCCTCCTTCTTAACTGAAGCCCTAGTTCCAGCTGAACAAAAGCAACCCCAAAGCATGATACTGCCACCACCATACTTCACCGTGGGAATGGTGTTCTTTTGGTGATGCGAAGTGTTGTTTTTGTGCCAAACGTACCTTTTGGAATTGTGGCCAAAAGTTCAACCTTGGTCTCATTGGACCATAACACATTTTCTCACATGCTTTTTGGAGACTTGATGTATTGTTTTGCAAATTCTAGCTGGGCCTGGATGGTTTTCTGTGTAAGAAAATGCTTCCAACTTGCAACCCTACCCCATAGTCCAGACATATGGAGAATTAAGGAGATTGTTGTCAAATGTACTACACAACCAGTACTTGCCAGAAATTCCTGCAGCTCCTTCAGTGTTGCTGTAGGTCTCTTGGCAGCCTCCCTGACCAGTTTTCATCTGGTCTTATTATCAATTTTGGAGGGACATCCAGTTCTTTGTAATGTCACTGTTGTCCCATATCTTCTCCACATTTTGATGACTGTCTTCACTGTGTTCCATGGCATATCCAATGCTGTGGAAATTTTTTGCACCCTTCTTCTGACTGATACCTTTTAACAATGAGATCCCTTTGATGCCTTGTAAGCTCTCTGCAAACCATGGCTTTTGTTGTAGCAGGCAACTGAGTAAATGTCAGAAAAATCTACTAGGGCAGCTGAACTTTATTTGGGGCTAGTCAGAGTCCCTTTAATTGATGCCAGCGTGTACCGAAGAAGACCGAATGGTGTAATTAAATCAAAAGGTGCTTCAACAAAGTATTAGTTTAAGGGTGTGCACACTTATGCAACCAGCTTATTGTATGTTTTTTATGTATATTTTTTCCCTTAACAGATTTGTTTTTCAATTGAATTGTACAGGTTATAGGTCACATTAAAGGTGGGGAAAGTTTTGAAATGATTTAGTGTGGTCTCATTTTTTTATATCACAAAAACCTGGCATTTTAACAGGGGTGTGTACACTTTTTATATCCACTGTATGTATTTAAGTTGATATACTCTGAACATTAGAAACTCCTGGTCAGAGACCCTGGCGGATGTCAGGATGTGCTAAAGACAAACTACCTCATAGTATACATCTTCCAAATGAGCATCTAGATCTGGAAAGCGTAGCCAAACTGTGATGATTTGCAATGGTATGTAAGATAGACAATGTAGCCAAAGAAAAAGAACATAATCCAAAGGTAAATTCCTGAGGAATGCTGAAGAAACAGCTCTGAAAAAGTGTTCCTTGAGTTTACCCAGCAAGGTTTTACTACTAACAAAAATTGCTCTGTAATGTAACCATTTAGAAAGGAAAATCTTTGGCCCCTTTGCCGTGTTTATTCTGTTTAGAAAAGAAAATAAACAACTGGTTATGCCCTTTTTTTCTGTTGAGATAAAATCTAAGTTGATTGCACATGTAGAAGGGCTGCAGGCTGTATTCTCCACAGTTGTCTAATCTAGGGAAGAACATCAGGAGCTGAACAGAATGATTTGAATTGGTCCGTGTAGCTTACTTAAATGGGCATGAAATGAGGCTCAGATCTCAGATAAACATGATCTTTGATAAGTATTAAGTAAGGGTTTTTTAAAGGTGGAGACTGTAATTCTGAAAAGCTTCTGGCTGACATTATAGTCACAAGAAATAGGGACTTCCAAGACAGAAATGTTAGGTTTGTTTAATTTGTTAGCTCAAAAAGAGGCAGAAACATTTTTCCAACACAAATTTTAAAACCCAAGAAGATGCTAAAGAATGTAAAAGAGATTTATGACAGAAAATGCCTTTAAAGAAGACCTTACATGTACCAAATTGATGACAGACAGGCAGAATTAAACCCTACATGAAATTATGTCAAGTGTATTTTAATGGAAGAATAACGATCTCCTTTTTTGAAAGGGATCTGAGAAGAATGTCAGTACTTTGGAAAGTGAGGCTAGAAATGGGCCAGTGTTATTAATGCTTGTCTAAAAAAAACTTCTGCCAATTACCTTTGCAGATTTTCTTAGTAGAAGGTTTTTGAACAGCCATTATTAGCTGTTTTACCTGGGATGGGAACACAGGATCCCTGGATATTATTGGAATTGGAGAAACCATGTAGTTAATCTGACTGACTGAGTTCCTGAATTCCAGAGGATGCTGGCTGGATTTGTGAAGCAACAATCATGGATACTGTGATAAGGGAAGAGGTCTTCTTAGTAAATGCCATCACAGAGGAAACCAAAATGGTTTTGGTACACCAGTTAAGTGAATGTTCCAGCCCTTGCTGGAGCTATTTTTTGTGCATTGGTGAGTGGATAAAAGTAACCAGCTTGCACTCATCAACAAACTTGGTCAAACATGTTTTTGAAATATTGGCTTAGACGACTGCAAAAAAATGCCAAACAAGAGAAGACCCTGCACTGCACCTTGTTGGGTATCATTAATTATACTTTTCCATTCGGAGAGGGTACAAGCAAATTTCTCGGCTTCAGATCTGTTAGACAGCCAATTTGCAAACTACTGAACAACAAACAGGTTTACATTAGGTTGGACTAATTTTTCAATGCTACCAGCATAGTGGATAGTGTCAAAATCCTTGGTTATCCACAGGCTTCACACCATTGTTAAAGAAGTTTACAAGGTTCAGGAGACAGGACCTGCCCTTCACAAAATCAAACTGATTGGAGTCTAACTCAGTTATGTTATCTGTGTATGGGTGAGTGAGTTCTGTTGTGATACTTTTCATGGTTTTGTATATAAGGCTAGTGAGACTGAATGGTCTACATTTATTTTGTTCTGTAGAGGGCCAACCTTGTGTAGGTGAGCCATAGGGGCTTTTCTCTAGACATCAGACACAAGCCCTGTGGAGAGGCTGAGGATGAGTGGCTTAAGTAGAGGATCTAATACTGCATTTTTAGCACTGAATAGAAAGAAACTTGGCATGTTGCCTGATCCCATGGAAGCTTTATTTTTATCTTTTGATGGGGATTCTAAGACTTGTTCCAAGGTGATTTCAAAGAGAAACTAAATCTTCAGGGATCATGGGAGTAACAATGAGGGCAGGTGGCCTAAAGTTAGCATTATATTTAACTGCTAATAAATCTGATAATCCTTAGGATTGAAATGTATGATATATTATTATGTATGAATTCGGTGCATTGTTGGACGTGCTCTTTAATTTCCTGATCTAGATGAAGATTTTTATTTTCCTTTGGTACTGATACTTACTTTAAGCTCATACTCAACTCTACATTTTCTAATGGTGCTTTACCTTTCCTGCTGGCATGTTCCATTGTGGTCTTGAGGTAGGAGGAAGGGGGCATCTTATAACGTTTCATTATTTTCCTTATTTTCTGTGCAGTTTATTAATACTGGAATACCACCAGAGAGGTTTATTTCTGAATTATTTTGGTTGGACAAGTCTTGGCTTTTCTGTCCAGCTGTTTAAGTGATGAAAAACACAGAGGTGAATGCAGCAGTCCTCTTTGCTGGGTCCTTTTGTGTGGATTGTTAGGAATTTTACATAGATCTTCTTTAAGATGAAGTAGGTTTGCCCAGAAGTCCCTAAATACTGTCTCATTTCATGGTGGGGTAATACCACTAGGCCTGACAGAGAAGATGATTAATTTGTGGTCAGATTTAAACAGGAATGAGCAGATGTGATATGGGGTTCAGGCAGGGGATAGGTTGATAAGGATCAGGTCAGGGATATTGGAGCTTCTAGTGTTTAGTTTTGCATTTTTCTACAGTGCATTGGTATTAACAAAGTCTAGGAAACACTGAGCATATCCAGTTATAGAGGTACAATCCAGTTATAGAGCTATAAGTGTGCCAATCAATGTTTGGATAATTGAAGACTGAGCATAAAGGTATTTGGTTTGATATTTAATGCCTCAATGGTGTTGAAGCTATTTTCATGACCTTTGGGGGACATTAATGGGGATTTCTAGCTAGCAATGAAGTAATAGTTGGATTTATTATGGGTGTTTTGATCCTCAGGTGCTTCAAGTTAGGGTCAGTTTGATGTGAGGTAATGATATTTCTGGTAAACTGTGGTTACTCAAGGGTCTGTAAGCATGATAGGTGCTAAACCCGGGTATAAATAGACTACTGTCATTGCACTGAAACCATGTTTCAGTGACTACATACATATGAATGTGTCTGAGTTGCAGGACAGCCTTAATTTCCAGTAACTTTCTATTTAGACTCTTGACAATGAGTATTGTGACCAATGCTGTCTGAATTTGAGTTGGAAATTATATAATGTCCAGTTGGGGGACACTGCCTAAAAAGGCATTATGGAAGCACCAAAACTTTTAGCCAGTGTTTGAAAACACTGGTATGACAGGTATAAGCTATCTCTGGCAAAACAGAAACTGTTATTTACCATCTCATTCCAGTCCACCACATACTGGATCCCCTTAGAAAGACACTAACTAATTAGTCAATTGTTAAAGCCAATTATCTTATATTTGTATCCAGGCATCATTCTTCATGAAGGCAAGATGCCACTCAAGACCAGTGTCCTTCTTGTCTCGAACACACACGAAGTTTCATCATGTCTCTCTGCATGTCCGATGCATGGGTGGAGTGCCTCAGGTCATTCACTTCCACATGGGTGACCACTAGGTTGTAGTTATATTTGTTTGGTTTAAGGGACCTTAGGACCCTTGTCATATGACAGATCTTGGCACCAGACAAGCGTCTTACAATCAGTAGTACACAACTCAAAATAAATAAAATAAAATTAGTAACCACAAACCAGTGACCCAATAAAAGTCCAGATAGATTTTATTAACTCTCTGACATCTCGGCTACAGTGCATTCTGTAGCCGAGACATCAGAGAGCTAATAAAATCTATCTGGACTTTCATTGGGTCACTGGTTTGTGGTTACTAAGTGTCTTACAGTCACCCTGACCTTACTGAACCTGATGAGTGTGAGGTCTGTATGCCTTACTATGGAGTTACCTATGAATAAAACTTTTACTTATGTGGAAGGAGACTTAGTGGGCCTTATGGGCTTAGGCCTGCTTTCCTGGTGACTCTTGTGTGAGCTCTACTCTGTGGATTTGCAGAGGGAGTAGGTTCTGCCAAATGAGCTGGAGTTTAGAATCTTTTAGACAGTGTTCTCAGAGGCTTTTGAATTTTCTTTTTTATAGCTTTAGCATAAATTATGGGCTTAATGATGGGTTGTGACTGATGTAATGTTCTGTAGGCATGATGTTTACCAATAGTGGGCGGATTTGAGATGTTTGCCTAATGTCTCATTAATATGTACATCTCAGATTGTACTATCAACTGGTAGAAGCATTGAACAGCTGTTAAGCATAAGAGATTTGCTACATGGCCTTAGATAACCTAATGCAATCACAGTGATGACAAAAGTCACGAGAACAGAATATTGTGCCATGTTGTCAGAGGGAAGAGGACAAGGGCTGGTTGCAGAACTCACGGTTTGGAGGGGAAATTTCTATAGAGACTACTGAAGATTTATGGTTGAAGTTCTTAGGGTGAGACTCGAAGTTAGGCCAGGTGTTAGCTGATCTAGCATACTTAGGGAAAGACAGAACTGGTGAATATTGAGCAAAGCAGTAATAATTTCAAGCTATTTTGTTGAGTCACAACTCCTAGTACTATACAGGCCACACGCTTCTAGTACTATACAGGTCACAAGCTCCTAGTATACAGGTCATATGCTTCTAGTAGTATACAAGTCACATGCTTATAGTACTATACAAGTCATCTGCTCTTAGTTATTGTACAGGTCACATGCTGCTAGTACTGTACAGGTCACATGTTCCTAATACTATACAGGTGACATGCTCCTAGCATTGTACACGTCACTAGCTCCTACCACTATGTAGGCCACATGCTTCTAGTACTGTACAGATTGCATGGACCTATAACTATACAAGTCACATGCTCCTATTACTATACAAATCACCTGTTCCTAGTTACTATACAGATCATATGCTCCAAGAACTATTATAGGTCATGTGCTTCTAGTACTATACAGGTCACATGCTTCTAGTATGCAGGTCACATGTTTCTAGTACTATACAAGTCACTTGTTCCTAATACTATAAAAGTTATCAGCTCCTAGCTACTGTACAGGTCATATGCTCCTAGTACTATACAGGTCACATGCTTCTAGCACTATGCAGGTCACAGGCTTCTAGTAATATACAGGTCACACTCTCCCAGTATACAGGTCACATGCTTCTAGCACTAGAAAGATCACATGCTCCTAGTACTATACAAGTCACCTGCTCCTAGTTGTTAAATAGGTCATATCCTTCTAGTACTATACAGGTCACTTGCTCCAAGTATTGTACAGTTCACTTATTCCGAGTACTATACAGGTCACATTTTCCTAGTACTATACAGGTTACTTGCTTCTAGTACTATACAGATCACATACGCCTAGTACTACACAAGTCACCTGCTGCTAGTTACTATACAGGTCATATACGCCTAGTAATAAGCATGCCACTTGCTCCTAGTACTATACAAGTCACATGTTCCTAGTACTATGCAAGCCACCAGCTCATAGTTACTATACAGGTCATGTACTCCCAGTATTATACAGGTCACATGTTCTAGTACTATACAGGTCACTTGCTTCTAGAACTATATAAGTCATATTCTACTAGTACTATACAGGTCACATGCTACTAGTTACTATATAGGTCACATATTCCTAGTACTATACAGGTTACATACTTCTAGTATTATACAGGTCACATGCACATGAAGTGGAACAGTTACTAGGAGCTGAACACTGCAGCTTTAGTTTGTACCACAGAATGAATACTAAGCATTAACCTTAAACTGATAATACTTTTGAGCTATGTTTTAAGGTCAGAAATGCTGGGCACTGCAAAACAATAACTAGGTTTATTTACGACAGAGCAATCACTAATACTTAGGACAAAACTGCTAATTCTATACAATTTGTCAAGTTGCAGGTATTTGCGTAATTCCGTGTATTTGCACACACACAGTGTACTAGCCACAATCACTACATCCTGTAAAGCCAGAATAGTCACTAACCAGTAACATTGGACAGGATAGTTGAGCCTCACCAGAGAAATTTCTAGGCTGGTGATCTGCTGCTCTACCAAGTGAATTATTGCCATCTTTGTGTTCTTTGTGCCGTTGGCCCAAGTTGTGGCTAAAAGGGGTCCATGGGTCAGTTTACTTACCTGTTTATCAAATAAATCCTGGTCCTAAACCACATTACAAGAACAAAACAAATCAATCCTCCTTCAGGCCGAGTTTAATCAGTGCCACTATAGCCAGAACACAGATTCTCTCTCAAACATGGCTTCTGGCTTCATTCTCAGTGAAAAAAATTGTTTGGAACCCTAGCATTTAAAGTAAAACAAATGATGATGTGTGTAGTCGATATGTAGACCGTGATGTACTGGTTTTAATGTGTTGCATTTCACCCAGTTTAAGGGCATTACCTGTTTCAACTTTAAATGTTAGAATGCAATTAACAAAGCAGTTAATATAAATAATGTGTAAATCCTAAAGATATTAATAATTGTTTTCCAGTGCTTAACACTGTAAGGTTGAATACTGCTTAAAGCATGACAATAGTTTGTTTATAACAGGGTCAACAGTGATTCTGTGTGCTTATTGATACGTTTACCTAATTTATACATTACATTTTCAGTTATGCCCTCTGGATCTATAGTAAAAAAACTAAATCAAGCTTGTGGGGGTGGGGACTGCAGTGTTGAAGCTTGGTGTACACATCTGAAAACTAGCTATACCCCTGTTTATGATTATACTTTTATTGCAAACAAAAATATTCTTTGATACTTAGTACTCCCTGATCTGACTGCAACTGTGTCTTTGTTGGCGGTAGAAAAGCAGTTCAGTAGATTGACATGCTCATTAAAAAGCTAAGTTATCAGTCCTATCAAAAGAACTTTGCAGAGTTTTTTAAACTGTTTTCTCCATGGGAAACATTCTGTGATCAACATTTGATTCTATCAGTGTGAAAGAACAGAAGTAAATAAATGAAACCTAAAAATAATGCTTTATAATAGCAATGAGAAAAGCTGGGAAACATTTAAATTAGGAATACACAACAACTCTCTAAGATACATTACAGAGGTATACAAAAGCAGATGTACAGTAATCTGTTTTGAGTGTTGTCAGCTGAAATCTGTCGCCACTTAACAGAAAAACATTTTAGGAATTGTCAGTTCAGGTATATTTTCATTATGGGACAGATTCCAGCACATAAACATAACAAGAATGCACGGCCTCAACATCTTGCTCTTCCTACTGCAAACTATGAAATCCACCCGCCACACACAACTTTTCAATAGGTTCCTCTAGAATCTGGGCCTGCTGTGTGAACCTGGTTGGCAAGGCACAGACAGACTTTTATCACTCTGTCCTGTTGTACTGGCATCATATTGTAAATAGTTGTTTCATCTCACCTGGTGGTATGGCTACAGCATAAAATATGTATTTCCTGAAATTGGAAGGAAGCCTTTATCAACACAGTAGAAAAATTAGTAAAGGGCACTGTAAAAAAATTATATAGAGTACCACCTAGTAATAGCAACCCCCTCCCCCTCCCTGGCAACTAAAACATGACTGTTGTAGAGAAAACAATAGTACATAAGCAGTGATGACACATAGTCACACATTCACAAGTAATGTTTTCCATACATCACAAGCAGGTGAGAGTCATGCTGTTTTTACTTTGGAGAGAACTACTTTGTGGGGGAAAAAATATATATATATATATATATATATATATATATATATATATATTTTTTTTAAACATTTCCTTACTTGTATGGTTTATATATGATATTTTATCTAATATGGTTTTAAAATCTATGGTTATATATAGGACTTTTATGAAGGTTTTTTAAGATGTAATTTATCATGAAAACTAATCCTGTTAATGCAGCGAATTTACTGATTGGGTAATTAATGTCACAAGTTTGTATAAAATAAGAGTCTGCAAGTTATGAGCATGCTGATGAAGTTACATTGTTAACGAAAAACGCGGAGAAGAAGTTCAGCATTTCTCGGTGTCTTTGTGTGTTTTTTTTGGAACAAAGTCTGTTCGAGTGGCTCGTAGCTCCAAGTGCTTCTGTTGTTACAGATTGTGGTCGAGTTTTGGTGTAGAGGCACTTATTCTCCTATTTTTTGTTGGTCGAGTATATATATATATATATATATATATATATATATATATATATATATATATATATATATATATATTATGCCATGCTCCCTTATAGTTGGAAGGGGTTAGGATGCAAACAGTGGTGATTCATAACAAAGGATTGCAGGGCTGTCAACATTTTATTTATTTACATTTCTATTCACTTGATAACTTCCTTGAGCTTGGGTGCCAAGTGTATTCTGGAAATGTACAAGCATAATTATTTTGAAATGCCAAATATAACATGCACCTGCAATCAGTGTATTAATCCACACCTGAAGCACAGTTGCCTACTAGCTTTAATCTATTTCTGATAGCACCATGGCTTTTTGTTTTTATTGCACAGCCAAGAAATTATTTATGGTTCAATCCATTTCTCTGGATGCTATTATCTGCTAGACTTAATTCACACATTCAGACTGTTTCCTGTCACATTTAACCTACTTCTGCTTGCTGCATTTAAGTGACATGTTGGGATGGCAATGCTGATTATACCATTTAAGTTCCATTAGAGTCACTAACATCTTCTGTATGTAGTATATATATATATATATATATATATATATATATATATATATATATATATATATATGTTGCACCAATGGTGGTTTCCTTTACCCTACAAATAAGAAGCAGTTAGAAATATTTTAACCCATATTTGGAGATTCTGTTACTGTATCTGTGGCACTGTTTCCTACCCATTTACATCAGCGGAATACTGCTGCTGTATTTGTTGTCACTATTATTGTGTCTAATTCGTACCTAAGAGCACCGTGACTAACAATTTTTAATGTAATCGTAGATAAAGTACTATAAATTGTCAGCCATATTCCAAAAGATTAAAAGGATCAGAGGTGAATTCCTGCTGAGATGGATATTGTCTGGCAGTTAGTACAGTGTTGTCTAGTAGTCTAGATGAATAAAGCTATGATCTGTTAACAAGCCAGCCACTTCCTGATTTTGGGCATAACTCTCAACTGTCCTGATTTTTGTCATATAGTTTTGGTCAGTTCCTCATAAAATCTGTGGTTTTCTGGTAAATGACTAGGATTGAAGTCACTGAATAATGATGTACATTTGAGTTTCAGACTTCATGTCATTTAGAAAAATGCACGCTAACACAAATCCTATTATTCTAATGACTTTACAATACTTATTAAAACAATATTTAAAATCTGTCTCTATTTTGGGCCTTTGTCCCCAATTATTTTAGGCTTTGTCCAGATTTGTTGCGTTAAGAGATTGAGAGGTATGGGTGGTAACCCTGTAGGGTGTGACAGCTGTGAGGAATGCTGTATTTATGAATCATACTGTGAAATGTGATGACAAAGCAGAACATTTATTCTGTCCATATGCAAATGATGAAAATATCACATCCTTATATGTGTGGAATGACATAAGGGATGGGGGGGCAATCAGAATAGAAGTCTCATCAGAACGGATTTAGCTGAAACAGTTATTGTGATATTCATTTAGTTTTATTATATTACATATCCCACCAAAATATGCCACTGCCATAATTAAAAAGTAGAAAAAAGTCACTGGATATTAATGATGCAGTTTTAACATAAAAACTTACTTTCATAACTAAAATAATGAGATAAACAGCCCTACCAAAACTGACTTATTAAAAGAAAACTGTAGAACCAAACAGCTTAGCAAATAATGGTGCCATGAATCAAACTGGCATGCTGTGGGTTGTTCTATATGAATAGAAAAATCAACAGCATACAGTTCTCTCTGTTATACAAAAAAGGCTATATTCTCACTGAACACAATGTTGTTGTTGTTGTTTGTGTTTTGGCTTTTCCCGGTTAGGGGTCGCCACAGCGGAACTCCAGTCTGCTAATGATTGGCAGTAAATGCTGGTGCAATGTTATCCACTGAACAGCATAACATTCCATCCCATAATAAAATCCTGGTATTAACTTTCAGAGCTCTGAGACCTGGGATGCCTGGTATGGTTGGAAATAAAAGTTGTGTAAAATCTTACCATAACCATAGATGTCCTTCTCTTCCATGTTGCAGTGTTCATCACATATGGGGGTTTACTGTTCTTGCTATCCGAACAGCCGGCTAGTATACAAAAGTTTTCAGTCACTGTATGGTGCGTGGGATGTCTGATGTGGCTAGTGGAATGTGGGCCACAAAAGTAACGTCTGCATACACCGACCCGCAGAACTCTAAGCCCCAGTCTGAACCAGTCCTAGGCAAGGGAAAATGTCAGTCTTGTGCAATCCAGAAAGGGAAATGCAGCATAACAGGAGAGGAAGGAGGGTGGGAAGGACTACTGCAACATGGAAGAGAAATTGCCAGAACAATTGTAAACAGGTACTCCGTTGAGCAGGTGGCTTTGAGTAACACCCTAAAGTTTGTCTTGTTAAGAACCCTAGGGTTCAGTAAAACCAAATATTAAAACAAAGAATTGATCCTCCTTATGGGGAACCAATGTGAACAAGTACAAACACCAAGACCTTTTAGTGAGATGTGGAAATCGTATCAATGTTTCACAGTCCAGATCTCTTGTTGGAAGTTTTAACCAGTAATAAAAGTGCACTTTATCAAAAATAATAAGAATCTCCTAGCTAGCAATTAACACAGAAAATAAAAATAAAAATAAATAAACATGACTTTCCATAGTCAAGTGATAATCCTTTCAACCCTTTTATTTCACAAGACGTGGTGTGGTAGGTGAGCGTTGCAAAACATTTTTTAGTTACATGAAAAACATTTAAACTGCTTCTTATAAACTTAAAATACAGTATGCAGTGTTGAGGAATGTAGGGAAATAATTAGTCGTAATTGGTGGAAATGAGCAGAGGAATGGATCGCATTGGGTAATGGGGAGGACAGGGAGGAGGGAGGGAAGTGGCCTAATGTGTGAAGCTGGTTGTGCTTGCAAGAATGGAAATGTCCAATCAGTCTCAACATGGTGTGACCAAACAGCCAATCCCAAGGCTAGTAACGGGCCTCAACTGATGGGTTAGTTGCTGGCTGGCTGGCTTAATTCCTGATAGGATGAGGTGTGGCGACCAGCATAGTGGCAGAAGCAGGAGGGCCATTGGGAGGGGACAACTCTGAGCCAATGGTGATATCGAGCTGCACTGTAGAAAGATTGGATGTGGGTCATGATGAGTATGTGTGATCATTAGAGGGTGGGATGCGTGGGTGTATGCTGAGATGGGGTGGGGCTCTAAGTGTCAGTCAGAAGTGGTGGAAAGTTTGGTGGGCATGGTGCAGAGCCGGGAAATGGCAGTCATTGAGTAGTGGGAAAGTGCAGGAAAGGGGCATGGCCAATGGAAGAGTGCATGGGGGTGTTTAATGTGGTGGGTTAGTGTTCGCATGATTGGTGTAAAAGTGTGTGTGTGTGTGTGTGTGTGTGTGTGTGTGTGTGTGTGTGTGTGTGTGTGTGTGTGTGTGTGTGTGTGTGTGTGTGTGTGTGTGTGTGTGTGTGTGTGTGTGTGTGTGTGTGTGTGTGAAAATAATTGGGGGTTCACAAGGGTTTTGATAGGCTGTCCTGTAATGGCGGGCTTGGGGAATAGAATAGAGGAGGGACTGGAGGAAGGAGTGGGGGGCGTGTCTAACCAGCGTTCATGAGCACTGGATGGGTGAGCGCGAAAATCTCGACCAATGGGGGGGTAACACCACTGAGAATGCGGGCATTGTGGAAGGGATAGAACACTGCTTAACAGCTGTAGTGTGAACAAAATGGATGCAGGCCGTAAGTCTGATGTTCACACAAATCAGTAACACATCAGAGATAGATATAGGCATAGGCAGTGCCCATGTCACGCTAGGGGAAGATACAGTGTAATACCCCTGTCCATTACCATGAAAATACTAGATGCTCCAGTCTACAAGTGATGCTCATCAATGAAATAAAAAGTACATTAACAGCCTAAGGACCCAATTAAAGACCTGTCACACTGTAAAATTTGTGAATCACCGCTTAGGCCAGACTGGTGGGCTGGGGAGTGAGCCGTGATTGATATGGAGTCAATCAACAGTGTTGAATGTTGCAAAACCGAGATGTGATCCACCAGAGAGATTGCATGAAGGTACAAATACCAAAACATTGACCGAGAGATCTGTAATCCTATAAAATATGAGTCGGCGTGTGAACCACCACTGCTAAAGAGTCAGTTCTCCAGGCTATACGTTATGCTAAGCAGATAAGACAGCATACAAAGGCATTAACAAAGATAGTAAAAAATGGTAAACAATAGAAGAAAAGCACTAATTTTCAGTTCCAGTGTGCATGTTGCTAAGTTTCATCAAATATATCTACAAGTATATCAAACATAGAAATCTTTTTTAAAAATGAAATATTATGATCACCAAGCCATACTAGATTGTGGTAATCAGCGCTTTTGCCAAGTGGCTTCATCGGACCTACTTGTAATGGGGGGTTTTAGAGGGAGGACGTGAAACAAAATAAAATGAAGTAAAAATAACGTACAGTAAGCACTTATAACTACACAAAAGCAAAGAATATAAAGAACTAGCAATAACCTAAAATTGACATAACAAATATCTGTGTGCCCCAGCTGTAAAAAGAATTCCAGAGTACAAATCATTTTTATAAAATTAAAAATTCAAAAAGGTCTTTTCCTTAGTTGCTCAGTAATAGGAGTGGTGTACCAGTTTCCTAAGGTTCAGAACTGATTTGATTGAGATCTGTGCGTTTAAGCCCGGGGGGTTGTAAGCACTGAGTCAGATCTGCCACTCCAGTACTCATTTTTCCAATAGGTCTCCTGAGGGGCTCTCTAGATCTCAGATTTTGATGGTGTCTTTGATGCGCAACTGGAATCTGTCATGGCTGGTATGTTCCCATTGATGTCTCACCAGTCCATTATTTGGGTTTTTGTATTTGAGGTCGTGGAGATGTTGAGTGATCCTGGATTTGAGCCTCCTGATCATTTTACCTATGTAAAATGGCTCACATTTGGTGAATTTTGCTCGGAGAATTAGGCATTCTTTGTTGCTCACCCATCCAGTTCTCACGAACGCTGGTTAGACACCCCCCCACTCCTTCCTCCTGTCCCTCATCTATTCTAATCCCCAAGTCTGCCATTACAGGGCAGCCTATCAAAACCCTTGTGAACGCCCAATTATTTTCACACACACACTTTTACACCAATCATGCGAACACTAACCCACCACATTCCATTCTTGCAAGCACAACCAGCTTCACACATTAGGCCACTTCCCTCCCTCCTCCCCATTACCCAATGCGATGCATTCCTCTGCTCATTTCCACCAATTATGACTAATTATTTCCCTACATTCCTCAACACTGCATACTGTATTTTAAGTATATAAGAAGGAATTTAAATGTTTTTCATGTAACTAAAAAATGTTTTGCAGCGCTCACCTACTGCACCACGTCTTGTGAAATAAAAGGGTTGAAAGGATTCTCACTTGACTTTGGAAAGCCATGTTTACTTATTTTATTTTCTGAGGTAATTGTCTAGCTAGGAGATTTTTATTATTTTTGATAAAACGCACTTTTATTACTGGTTAAAACTTCCAACAAGAGATCTGGACTGTGAAACACTGATACGATTTCCACACCTCACTAAAAGGTCTTGGTGTTCATAATTGCTCACATTGATGGAGTATGGAGGCTCAATTCTTTGTTTCAACATGGAAGAGAAAGACATCTATGGTTATGGTAAGATTTTACACAACATTTCTATGTCCTTCTGTTTCCATGTTGCGGTATTCATCACATATGGGTGAGTCCCAAAGCTCACTGTGAGGAAGGGGGTGGTGGTCTAGAGGTGGTCTCCAGGAATCCATGAAGGATAGCCCTGGTAAAACCTGCCCTGGCTCTGGAAACATAGTCTAACTTGTAGTATTTGGTGAAGGTGCGCACTAATGACCAAGTGGCTGCTTCAAGAATGGTAGAGGTATCCAAACCTCTGAAGAAGGCTCCTAAGGTGGCCATAGCCATGGTGGAGTGTGCTTTAACAGTACCTTGCAGGGATTTCCCATGGAATTTGTAGCAGAAGGTGATAGCTTTGGAAATCCAGGTTGATACAGTTTATTTGGCTACTGCCTTCTCTAGGGCCCTGGGATGGAACGTGACAGAGTTGATCAGCCTGTCTGATGGACTTGGAATTGTGCAGATAAAATCTGAGTTATCTGTGCACATCCAGGGAATGGAGAACTCTCTCACTGCTCCCCTGTGGGGACACTCTTCTGGCTGAGGTCAAGGCCAGGAGTAGTACAGTTTTCCATGTACAGTGTTTTAGGGAAGCTTTGTCTGCTGGCTGGAATGGATGAAGCATAAGCTTTTCCAAAACACAGTTGAGGTCCCATGGGGGTGGAGATGGCTTCCTGTGTGGTCTCAGGTGGAGGACCCCTTTAGGGAATAACTTAGCTGATAGTCTGGACGCTAGGGGGAATCCAGAAGAAGGCATGCTGAAATGGCAGGCAAGTGGGCTTTAATGGAAGATTAGGCCAACCCTGTCTGCAGTAATTCACAAAGATAAGACAGAACTAGAGGGGTCTCGCTTGCAAGCGGGTCCAACTGTCTTTTGAGACACCTTATAGAAATTCTCTTCCACTTTGAAAGGTAAGATTTTTCTTGTATTTAGTTTACTGGCCACCTGCAGGACAGTGAGCATGTCCTCATTGTAAAGGTGTCTGAAGGGGATCAGAATCCTATTAGCCACAGGGTGAGATGCAGCAAATACCACTGTGGGTGTATTTGGGATCCCTTGTGCTGTGTGAGAAGGTCCACTCTGAGGGGTAACTTGTGGGGGATTGCCCTTGGATAGTTGCAGTAATAGGGGAAACCAATGCTGTCCTGGCCAATAGGGAGTCACAAACAAGATTTTTGGTCTGCCTGCTGGATCTTCAGCAGGACCTTCTGTACGAATGGGGAGGGGAGGAAATGCACAGAGAAACTTCCCCTTTCAGGAGACTGAGAAGGCATCTGTTGCCATTGCCTGAGGGTGTGGGAGCCTGGTGCAGAAGGAAGGAAGTTGCCTATTGATGGAGGAAGCAAACAGGTCTATTTGAGGTGTACCCTACCAGTTGATCAGCTCCAGGAAGACATCCCTGTGCAGCATCCATTCGTGGTGGTTTGTGATAGATCTGCTTAGACAGTCTGCCTTGGAGTTCTGTAATGAAGGAATGTAGACTGCCTGCAGGGTAATTCCCTGGGAGGTGGCCAGTTCCCACACTAGGAAATCTAGTCTGCAAAGCAAGTAAGATTTGGTCCTCCCCTGTTTGTTGAGATACCACAGCACTGTGGTATTGTCTGTAAAGATCTTTAGTGCTCCCTGTTGTAGATAGGGTTGGAAGGCCCAAAGTGCCAGAAAAATTGCCCTCATTTCTCAGACAGTGATGTGTTCTTTTTTGTGTGGCTCCAGCCACAACCCCTGCACTTTCAGATGGCCCAGAGATGCTCCCCAGCCCAAGTCTGAGGCATCTGTGTGCATGATCTCTTTGGGTTGGGGTGGTTGGAGGGGATGACCTAGATTGAGGTTCATTTGCTTCAACCACCACTGGATTTCTAATTTGAGGCAGGGCAGAAGGGGAACCCTGTACTCCAAGGGTTGTGAGTGTTGGGTCCAGGCTGACCTTATGTACCATTTACTTTGTCATATGGAGTCTTGCTAATGGTAACATGGGGATAGTGTCTGCCATGTAGCCCAAGAGCCTGAGGTACTGCCTTGCTGTCAACTCTGTTGACTGAAGAACCATTAATAGGTGTTCTGTCAAGCTTTCCACCTTTTGTGGGGGAAGGTAAGCTTTCATGACATCTAACTGAATTCTGCACCCCAGGAAGACAATGTCTTGAGAAGGTCAGAACCAGAAGGGAAGACAGTGAAGCTATGGCAGCAAAATCTGGTGTATCAGACAATTCCTTGGAGGCTTTCTCCAGAAGGGACAAGGCATATTTAGCCATGTGTGCCTGTTAGTTAGTAGCCCTGAAGGCCAGAGTAGTGTAAATTTTCTTACCCAGATGCTCCATGGTTTTGCTGTCTTTGTCAGCAGGGAGAATGGTGGTGGTGGATAATAGATTAGATGCCTTATCCATGGAGACGGAAATTGTGGCAGGGTCTGCTGGAGGACAGTTTACAAGATACTTAGCAGTTTCAGGGGCTTTATAAAATCTATCAGGTCTGGGTGGAGCAGGGGGTTGTGAATCAGGCTTCAAGGATGCTGAAGAGAAGGCATCCAGGAAGGCCGGAAGAATTGGAGGGACATCAGTGGGGTTGGGAAATCCATCTGAATGAAGTCGTAATACAATTTTTGAATCTCAGTTATTTCAGAGGATTCCCACTTAAAATGTTCTTTAATCTTGGTAATTGTTTCCCCAAAGGTCAAATCCTCAGCTGGGGAGTCAGGGTCAATGGATTCTTCCTCTGGGGAGCCATACCCCAAGGGAGAAGAAAGTTGAGAGGTATAAGAGAGTGATTCTTCAGATGAAGAATCAGAAAAATCCTCCTCTTCCCTCATGGATGGGTCTAATGTTTGAGGCCTTGGGCTCAGAATAGGAGGAGGCATCGTAGAAGTCCCTGTAGTGGTAAGCCATAAGGCCATGAAAGCATTAAACAAACTTTGGCTTAAGGACTGCTAGTCAGGCATGCTTTCAGGAGAAGGTGAGATGTGCTTCTTTTTTTCCTTCCTCTTGAGAGGCCTGGTGGGCATCTGAAGGGAGGAAGGCCAGGAATCAGATGACTGTAAGGAACAGGAGGGATCCGATGGACCTACAGGAATCACTGGTCCCCCCCCTGCCATCAAAAACTGATGTCATAAAAGCCTCTATGCATGTGCCCTCTGTATGGGATTATGCAGCTTCCATGGAGGTACTTGCTATATCCGAGGCGGCGGAGCCCATATCCTCCACCAGGCTGACATTTGCCACAGGCTGAGGGTCGGACACAAGAGGCGCAGCGGTAGTGGTAGGCCTGATAGTCTTGGCTTTCTTCTTCTCGGCTCAGCAGGTACATTGGTGGAACCCTCCATAGCTAAGGCTATTTGCTTTAGTCATTTCTTTTCTAGATATAGATTGAGCTCATGCAGATGGCTGTGCAAAGTTTTCGGCACAAATGCCTGACAAATGGAGCAGGCCTTGTAGTCGTTCAACCAACCTACACATAAGAGATTCTGATTGTGGGCATACTTGTGGGGTATCTGATGGCCACACTTACAATTGCCCTTTCTGGATGAAATGAGCAGTCATTAAATTAAATAGAATGACTATAAGGTTCCCCTAGGGGCACCTATCTGATTTCCCGAAATCCGACAGCCGAGATGGCAGGAACACCTGACGTTCAGCTGGCAGCTGAGAAGTTCTGAGGGTCGGTGTGTGCAGACATCACTTTTATGGTCCATGTTCCACTAGCCACGTCAGATGTCCCACGTACCATACAGTGAAAACTTTTGTATACTGGCCGGACATTCGGGTAGCAAGAGGAGTAAACCCATATGTGATGAATACTGCAACATGGGAATAGAAGGGCATCATTCTTTATTACCATAGCTGCTTTCTGGATTTTTGGCAAAGAGAAGGGGCACTCCAAAAGGTATATGTGTCTTTGCTTGCATAGATTACTGAGGAAGCCTTCTTTTGGAATCACATATGTTGGAAAACTCCTCAGAATCTCAACCTAGTGCTTTATTCCAAGCAGATTTTTTTTTTTGGAATGTCATTTGTTTAACCTGCATCTGGTAAACTGTTGGTTACTTAATTTAGTCCACACCTAGGGCCAGCTTCCATAACAATGAGGTAGTATGATAGAGGCCCACTACCTCAATGTTAATGCCACCCTGATCGCTCTTCTATGGCAGGCCCACGTTGACTGACATGGGCGGAGTATACTGGTGATATAGGCAACAGCTCAGAGCATGTACCTCTATGCCAGGTGATGCAGTTCTGAAGCATTCTATGTTAATGAATCTCATTACCTTTTATTGGCATATACCGATAATCCAAATTCATAGTGGAGGTAAGTGTCTTATAAAATGTAATTACTGCTATCTTTTTACAAACAAATTATTTATGTATTTTTGCAAGGTATTTGCATTAAGATGCATTGTAATATTTGTAAATGAAACATGAATGCATGCTGCCAGAAAAGTTAAAACTTTTGTTGGATATATTTGGCACATTTTACAAGTAGTAGTTGGCAACACAGTTTTAATTTTTTGTAGCTTTTTTGAGAGTGGTTCACTTTATGATGTTGCACTGTAAAGTCTATACTGCTTACTAAAATGCTTTGCATGTATGAATATCTCTGCTATGCTGAAGGTACATGTGCTGTGCCTTAAAGATGCACGTGATAGCTGAGTCATTAAGTCAGTGCATGTGACAGCTGAGTCATTGTTATGTTAGTGCATGTGACAGCTGAGTCATTGTTGTGTCCGTAAGACATGTTGCAAAAATAGAAAGTAAAACAATAACTAAAAAAACATAAAAATAGCATTACTAAGTCATTTATAAATAATTAAATATTTGCCTGAAGTTGTTTCGCAATGGGAAAATTCACTGTGATTGCCTAAAATTAGCTGAGTCACTATCATAAAAATATCATTGTTTTTAAATGTTTTAAAACTTAAAATTTTTTGCAGAAATGACTGAATTTAGCAACAATCTGTGCTGCTCTCATAGTCAAAGAATATATTAATAATGTTATTAGGAAATGGATTTATTTTCTTTGTTGTATGTGTAAAAGTTTATGTAGTAGCATAGTAACATATGTAAAATGTACAGCAATAAATATTTCCAATTGTTCAGTCAAAACATAATAAAACACATTAGAAAATAATCTTCTAAAAATATTAATGATCACTCTGAGTCTCACAGAAGTGAATTAATATACAGAAATCCCAGTGAAAGTAAGAGCACCTATTTATGGCATGACATCAATATGCAAAAATGGGGAAAAATTAATTGTTTTGCCTTTTTCTGTAATTTACTAGGTCAGAATTGGGAGCAACTGTTTTTGTTCAGATAAGAATCATTTGAATGCATTTTTTTTGGGGGGGTAACACTTTCATTGCTTGCGATGAGCCTACATGTTCTCTTAAATATATATGATTTGCATATTTATGATTTCAGACTGAAACATTTAAAAGTCCACTGTTTCAACTATTTAATACTTAAATATAAAACAATGCTTATTTTATGTGATTTAAAAACACTTTAACAAAGAAACTTTCCCTGGGATTTAGAAAGGCCTAGTGCAATGTGGAAGGCTGTAGCTCTGAATGTTTCTGGATTGCACTGAAGCTTTTTGACTAAGACACCACTTTAATGCTGCAAGTTACCTCTCAGGGAGACTCTGTGTAGAATGTGGTCTTGTGGGCAAATAGCTAATGCTAATTAGCAATGGGCTCTCCCCATGGCTACCAATTTGCTTGTGTAAGTGCTTCTGCATTGATCGGCTGAGTAAAATTTTACAGAAGGATAAAATGTGACCATTGCAAAAATATGGTGCTCACTCATTTACTCCTAAGAGACTAATCATGGTGCAGATAAGTTCAACAAACACATGAAGGTAGAAGGGATGTTGGTGTGTGTGGACATGTGTGCGCATGATTATAGGAAAATGAATGAGGGTGTGTGTGTGTATATATCACTCGTGTATGTCAGTGTTTGCATGTATGTCTGTGTGTGCCTATGTTTGTGTATGTATGTGCCAGTGTTTGTCTGTCTGTGCATGTCCCCGTGTGTGTATTCATGCATTTATAGACCCGGGTATAAAGAGTGTGTGTGTATGTGTGTGTATGTGTGTGTGTGTGTGTGTGTGTGTGTGTGTGTGTGTGTGTGTGTGTGTGTGAGTGTGTGTGTGTGTGTGAGACTGGCTATATTCCTTGTCTTTCTGTCATTGCATTTACACTAATAAAGTTTCTTATCATTTAGGTTCATAGGTAGGTACTAGGCTATTGGCCCTAGGGCCTATATAAGCCTAGCCAAAAAGGTACCCTGGCTTTCGCCATCCAAGAAAATTATTTTCCTGTGCCCCTGTCGAGCAGAGCCACAGAGGTAATCCCCGGGGTGGCTTTCCTATTTCCCATCCAATCATCAAGATTTTTCTTGAAGAGTGCTAATGAGGAGCTTTGTTTGATATAAATAGATAGTTTGTTCCAGAGTATGGCAAGTCTCTAGGACAGGAATCTCTCTCTCCAGCATGTTCTGTTTATTGTGGTGATAAGGTTTAGGTCTCTAGAGCGTGTAGCTCAGAGAGATTGGGATTTCTTTAAGTGGAGCATGTCCAACAGCTCTGGGTTTGACATAGCTTTGTATGTTAGGCAGAGATCACCTCTCAGTAGGCAATATGTGATGGAGTAAAGCTGGAGTATTTGAGACGTCTGCGTAGGGCATCTGTTTGAGGCCAGTAATCCTCTTTGTGAGGTATTTCTGCAGCCTTTCCAGTTGTTGAAGATGTCTTGTGAGGTACATACCAAAAGGGGCATTGTACTCTATAATGGGTCTAATGAGTGATGAGTAGTTGGGAACAATTGCCTCTTTTTTCCTGGATGAGAAACCTTTTGTGATGAGGTGTGCCACGTAGAAGGATTTCCTGACTATTGTGGCGATGTGATTATAAGAGGAGAGACTACTGTCCACCTGTGTCCCAAGGTCTCTTATCACACTTTTGGTGTTAAGTAGACTACCACCTATGTGGTAGTTCATGGGTACAGAGTTTTTACCAAAAGGAATGACAATGCACTTTTTGGCATTGAGCTTGAGGCCATGGCTTTGACACCAGGCATATGTCTCAGTGAGGCCCTTTTGTAGGATGTCCACATCGTTAGGAGTTTCGATTATGGCTCCTAGTTTGCAATCATCTGCGAACTTCATTACCCAAAGACCTTCTGTGTTAGCCTGTACTTCAGAGAAGTAGATACCAAACAGGAAAGGACTCAGGACTGAACCCTGTGGTACTCCACTTGTCACTGGTCTGAAGTCGGATTTGGAGTCTGCTACTTTCACAGTGTGGGTTCCGTCAGTGAGCCAGTTGGCAACCCATCTTGTGACATAGGGATTTATACCTAGTTTAGTGAGTTTATCTATAATTCCAGAGTGGGGGATGGTGTTGAAAGCCGTGGCGAGATCTAGATAGGCTGTGTGAACCACCTTACCCTCATCTACGGCTTTAGTGACTGCTTCAAAGAAGTCTATCAGGTTTAGGAGACATGGTCTGCCTTTTACAAACCCGAACTGGGTGGGGTCCAGAGTTTGGAGATTACCAATGCCTTTGTTTATAAGTTCCATGATGATACCATTCCATGGCCTTGCAGACCAGGCTCGTCAGGCTAATGGGGAGGTAGTTCCCAGGATCCGTGGTGGATCCTCCTTTGTGGAGGGGGATAACCGTCGCTGTGCGCCATTCAGGGGGCACAAAGCCTGAGCTGAGGCTATGACTGAACATGGTACTTGGGTGAGGTGCCAGTTTGTTCTGTAATGCATGTAGAATGCAGCCTGGGATGTTGTCATGTCCCATGGATGCTGTGTTCTTGGCTTTGGAGAGTGTGGTTTTTACCTGTGCAGCCATGATTACAGGAACTTTGCATTCTTCCGGTATAGAGATGGGCCCTTTAGGGGGTTAGAGGGGGTTAAAGTTAGCGCTGAACCTTTCTGCCCAGATGTTGGCAATATTAGTTGGTTCTGTATATTTAGTGCCATTGTGCTGTAACTCAGAGCAGATCTGAGTGTTGCCGTTGAGATTATTGACATGACTATATAATGCTTTGTGGTTGCCTTTAGAAACAGTGGTGATTTTGCTTTTGCAACTACCTTTGAAGGATTTTATGAGGGATCTCAGCTTCTTACTGAGGCTGACCAGGGAGTTCCTCCACTCATAGGATTTTACTCTTTTTTGCAGCAGTTTCTTTCTTCTATTGTAGAGTTTATGGCAGGGGACCACCAGATTGGCTTCTTTTTTTGGAAGATAGCATCTTGGTTCTGTTAGGGAAAGCATGATCCATGCACTCGTGTAAGTGCTTATAAAATGTATTGTGTAGGATTCAGCAGTTGTACTTCTATTGTCCATCTGCATGGTGTTGTGAAGTTTGCCACTTCTGTCTTAAGAAGTGTGAAGTTAGCTTTGGAGAAATGTTTTACGGTGGTTTCCCTAATGGGGGGTGGGGGAGGGATGTGGATGTCTAGGGTGATTAGCTTGTGGTCGGATCTGACCAACGATGAACTGACCTCTGGTGTGGAACACCGGTTGCCCATGTTGGTAATGACTAGGTCTAGGATACTGTTTCCTCTGGTGGGGGTGTGGATAAGTTGATCCAAGGCATTGGAATTTATGAATTCCAGAAAACTTTGAGCAAAAGAGTTGGTACACAAGTAGTTTTCCCAGTTAACGGTGGGGTAGTTGAAATCGCCCATTATTAGGGTGCTAGGTTGTACCCTAATATTTTCCAGTGTATCAAGAAATGAGGAGTGGGAATCCTGGGGCATGGTGGGGGATCTGTAGCAAGCTACAATTTGGATTGCAGTCTTGCCCAGAGTTAATTGCACTTGGATAATCTCGGATGCATTATGCTGAGCAACTAACCTGGAGGTGTGGATATCCTAAATGAATATGGACATGTCTCTGCCTTTAGTGTTTCGGTCCAGGTTAGGTGGCCAAAAGGTGTGGTATGAATTATAGCCTGGTAATGCAGTTGTGCTCTCTGGAGCCTTGAACCAGGTCTCTGTCACTTCACAGAAGTCATTCTGTATTTTAAGGAGTGCCTCAAGTGAGTGCATTTTAAGATTTAAACTTCTAGCATTGAGTAGCATTACCCTCAGATTTTGCTTGCTTGTACCGATTATGGTGGTGAATTTGTAATTTGAAAATTGCCTAAAAAAGGCACTACAGGGGTGGCAAGAGCCTTAGCCAGTATCCAGAATCCCAAGGGCAACGGGTGCAGGCCATCTCTGGCATAGCATCATGTCATTGTCTGTCGATCATGTCATCCCAGACAGACAGACACTGAATTCCCTTAGAATGACAGCAGAATCTTAGCCAATTGTTGAAGTCAATCATTTTGTCCTTGTACTGTGGTATCATTTTGGGTGATGGCAGGATGCTACTCAGGGCTAGGGTCATACCTGTCTGGGCTACAAGATCGGAGAGCTCCTCCATGTCTCTTTTTCATGTAGTCCAGGGAGGTACATCTCAGGTCATTCACACCAACATGGACAATGACAGAGTCATATCTTTACTTGTTGTGGAGTGACCCGAGTGTGTGCACTATGTGGTGAATCCTGGCACCCGACAGGCAGCTGACAGTAACTTTCTCCTTGTTTAGCCTGGTGAGTGGAACATCAGTGTGCCTGACTATAGGGTCACCTATGACTAGAGTGTTGGGTACATTGGTATGCCTTATGGGCTGTGGTTGGGTGGCACACTGAGTTTGTGGTCTATGTGTCATTTGGGTTGTGTTGGGGGGTGGAGGTTGCTTGCGTTTCTTCTTTGGAGGTCTCTGTTGCTTGGACAGATTTTTATTGAGAGCCTCCGTGAATGTAGGTGTATGTTTTGTGTTTCTATGTGTGTGTGTTTTGGAGGTGTAGGTTTTGAGGGACTATGTGATGAGTGTGGTGTGGTGCAAGTGTTTCCCCTTTCCTCTTGACTGTCTAGTCCAGTCTTGGGAAGAGAGCTTTGATTCCTGTTTGGCTATATAAGTGCATCTTTCACAGGTTGTAGTGTTAGGTGGTAGGTGGTAGGAGGAGAGGGTTGTCTGTGTACATGAGGCGATTGCTGCATTGCCCCAAGATGCCCAGATTCATCAGGTAGACAGGAGCAAACACCAAGAGCTGACCCATAGACATGTCTGGATAGGTGCTTATTTATTAAATACTAAAAACTGTTTTCCTCTAGACAAGTGAGGAAAGTTGAGTGCTGTAGTAATTTTGCAGCTTACTTAGTGTTTACAATGAGTTCTGAAGAAATGCTGAGATCAAAGAAACAGATCTGAGTGCTAAAACTAAAACAACTGGCTAGTTCTAAGGGATAACTTGAAGAGCAGAGACTTTATAGCGCCAGGAATATTTTAACCCTAGCTAAGCGGTGATGCATAAAGTGTATTTTTTTAATGTAACAGTAGCAAATGAGCAAACTGATTTAAACAAATTAACCAATAAAAAGCTAAAAACTGAGCACCGTCACAGAGAAAAGCCAAAAATGAACAGAAAGACCCCCACATCTACAGCTAACAGAGCTTGGCTTAAAGAACATCTGAATGTCTAAGGGGTAATGTGCATATATCCCATGGGCCTCTTTCAAAACAGGTTTAAGGTACTTCAAAGAGAAGACCTGAATTTACTTAGGGGTCATTCTGCTTGTGTTTTAGCTCTATTTAATACTTGAGATACTGTGAATATCTCTGTACTGTAAAATACTACCCATTTAGTGAAAAAAACAGATAACCAGTCAGACCAATTTAAGAAAAATTTAGTGCTGGCATCAAGCTATACAACAGGGATTTGTTCTAAAAAACAACTTGCCTTTGTGGAAAACTGTACAAATCTCTCTTCACATGAAACATTGCAGTTTAGAAATCCTTTTTGGTTAACGTGAGTGCAGCTAAGAAATCCGTTTTCCAAGATACAATGACAACCAGACAAAGAAGGATGTCAGTGTAATTCCTTTCAGTAACAAAATTCCTTATACCAAGCCATAGCAAAAGGTTGCCGAAGGGGCCTCAAGTGCAGATGCTCTTTAAAATAATTTAACAATAAAACTTGTACCATAAAATATGTGGAACAGAAGCAGAAGTTGTCACCAGATCTCCAAATGGAATTCCCTCAGTCTCCACTGCTGAACTGTGCAACTCTGAGCAAGTCAGTTAACCAGACACTGCTCCAGGGTGGAGTCTGAAAAAGGTCCATGGAGATCAGTGCTCTACCCTGGAAAACAAATACAAATGAAATTGCTGAGTCCTTTTCCAGAAACTGATATAGGTTCTCCGATTATTTGTTCTTAACCATTGTGACTGATCTCTTAAACTCTGTTAGTCAACCAGTATTCCTCATCCTGGTCAGTCTTTTCTATCTCTCACTTTTTCCTGCACTCCTCCTTTCTTTTGATAACTTCCTGAATTTCTGCATTCCACCACCAGCTTTCCTTGTGTGCCACAACTGGCTCAACAACAGATATAATCTATCATCCTCATGCATGACATTCTTCTTCTGTTCCACCTACTTCCTCTTGAGTACTACAGCCATCAATATTTCCATGAACTTCTCCAGTTAACTTCCTGGTCTCTGTTGATCTTGGTGGTTCCTTTGACCATTGCTTGCAGCTAACTGTGGCCACCAAATATCCTAAGTCTAGTCACCTGAGAATAATGCTAAATATATAGCTAAGGAGCCTGTATTAAAATTGTCCAGAGTATGGACGCTGAGGGTACTCCATTTATGTCAAAAATAATGCACCAGCTCTGACAATGCTTTCAAGTCATGTAGTTAAATACCTCAATGTACCATCCCCCAAGCAGATGGGCTAGTGTTACATTGAAATTCATACTGAGAAACGTAATTTAGGAAAATGGTATAAATTTGGGTCAGTTAATACTATGTTTCCTGTTTGCCATTAGAGAAGAACCGCAAACTTTGACAGGGTTTAGTGCTTTTGAATTAGGTTTACCTTTATATTGTCGATCTCAATATGGGCGACATGACTTCCGCGAATGCCAAAATGCAAACGTCTCCAATGTCGAATTCTGAATATGCGAACGACAAAACCTCGCCCCTTTTTGACCCATGATAGCAATGCTGTGGAGGTATGGCACGGCCAGAAATGTCGAATGTCGAATGTTTTTCGATGTTTAAAATTTTTCACAGTTTCGGTTCACGTAAACTGCGTCGATTAAGTGGCCATTTGACAAAGTGTGATCGACGA
Source organism: Protopterus annectens (assembly GCF_019279795.1). NCBI lineage: Eukaryota > Metazoa > Chordata > Ceratodontiformes > Protopteridae > Protopterus > Protopterus annectens. The sequence goes on from NC_056743.1 coordinate 645,317,199, forward strand.
TATAAAGGTAAACCTTTGAATTATTATATTACAAACACCTTCTTGGATTGTTGAATGTTGCTAGAGAAACTTTAGAAAAGGAGAAACCCTGTTTAAAAGTGTCATAGAACACAATGTCAACTTACAGTATAGGTTGAAAATAGGAATGTCTGTTACAAACCATCACATGGAAAGAGCCAGGCCACACAACAAGAGTTGTGTAAGAAAAATTCAAGGACCTTGGAATTCAAAGTTGAAGACAAAGTGTCAGTTGTGGTTCAATACGCAGTGAACAAATGTTTGGATAAATGGTGGTGTCCAATATGAAATAGTGGAAACATTAAATGATGTAGAGTACAAGGTTAAACAGACCGGTAAGTGAAAACTACAACAGATATAGCATATCGACATCTTGAAACCATGGAAATAATCTCAGTCCTCTGTAGTTAACTTAGTAGCAGACACGAATAGGCCTGACGAGGAAAGAAAGCTGACTTTCGTTCCTGCAGTTCAAGTAGATGACATACTATTTAAGCCACAGACACAAGAAATAAGAGAGTTTCTATTAAGAAATAAACTGTTTTCAGAGCTGCCTGGCAGAATAGACCTGCTCCAGTGCCATACCAAGACTATTAACTTAAAATTTTGAGAATACCAGAATCACAGGGAAAAGCTGTGTGGGATAGATTATTGACTCCCCCTCTATGTCAAGCAGAGTACCTCACTAGCCCTATAAGAGAAACCTGGACGACTGGATGGGAAACAGAAAGTACACCCCTGGGATCCCACCTGTGCCCCCGCTGGACAGGGAAACAGGTGCTGACTTTGAGGGGAACATGGGCGAAATTCTTGGCTAGGCTTATAAGGGTCTCCAGGCCAATAGCCTAGTACCATCCTATGAACCTATGAAGATGAGGTCCTTAAAATGGAGGTGATGAGGAACAGCCCAACAGCATTAGTCCCAAAGCCTGATGAAACAATCATGTTTTGTAATGATTCTTGGAAGCTAAATAACATTTCAAAATTTGACAGCTAACTAATGCCTAGAGTTCATGAACATATGGAAATACTGGTAAAAGTAAGATTCTTGACCATATTGGATCTCACAAAAGGATATTAGTAGATGCCTCCAACATCTGGAGATAAAAAAAAACAAGCTTTTTTTAATACCAGATGGATAATTCCAGTATACTGTCCTTCCCTTCAAGCTCCATGGTGCTTTTGCAACCTTTCAAATACTTAATGAACAGAGTCCTAAAATCATATGACATTTGTGCTGCTCCTTATCTAGATGGTGGCACATAATACATTCAAAAGATTGAGAGTCTCATTTAGCAAAGGTTTAGGCCATATATTCAGTACAGTTACCACATGTCTCTCTTCTCACAGAATAGTACTGATTTTGGCACCTCTGTCCTGAAAAAAAAAATGAACATAAAAACAGCAAATGTCATGATATTGTTGGAAAAATGTTTTCTAATTTTCCTCTAAATAGTGCAGAAAATGATTCTATTATTTCTGAATCAGTTTAATATACTGTAAAACAGTGTAAACAACTAAAATTCTGCAACACTGAACTGTTATTTTGACAGTAGAGTGAAAGTGACTTTTGCATTAGTTGAGGGCATACTCTGCCCTGAAAAACGTATGTTTCAGTAGGAAATGTCCCACTCTGAATGTCTGAAAAGGTGGCAACCTTATATTCATCTCCTTGAAACAAGCCGAGTTAACTGCCCATGCTCCAAGAGAGTGTTAGTTATGACAGAGGTGAAATATTTGGGATATGTAATTGTTAGTGGGTTGTTAGGCCCAAGAAAGAAAAATATGAAGCAAAGGGCATTCCTGGCATTAGCCATGCCACACAGGAAATTCATACTCTGTCTCAATAGCTTGCTCTATTACAGCTTTAACAAAAAGAAATGTACCTTAAAGTAAAATGGACATTAGAGGCAGATAATCCCTTTATCTAGCTTAGGGATTTAAAACTCATGGCCCTCGGACCAGCATTATAGATGAGGGAAGCAACTACACTGACAGTGTTTCTTTTCGGCTTGGAGACTGTGGCTGATGCCTGAGTTTGCTCCTCATAGAGCACCAGTGGGCATTTGAGTTTGAGACCCCTGAGCTAAAAGAATATTCTGTCCAGAGCCTATCTTAGTATCTCCGGATTTCAGTAGGTGTTTTTCAGTTTACATGGATGACTCAGAAGTAGAATTAAGGTTAGTGTTGTCACATACCTTTAATGAGGAAGACCATCCCATATACTTTTTTTTTTTTTTTTTTTTTTTAATATAGGAAATTAAGTAGAACCAAATCCAAGTATTCTGACATTCAGAGTCATAGATTATGACTGACAATTATGATTCAGTGGGCAACAGGACAGAAATACAAAACTGTGTAGATGGACACTATCCATGTAACCCTTCACGATTACAGTGAAATACAGATCGGACTTGACCACCCCCCCCCCATAATGCAGATGGCCTGTCTAGTGATCCCAACTCAACTATTGGGAATGAAACTCTGGATTTTTGACTGGAGCAACAAATGTCTTTTCAAAATGGTATCTAAATGATGGCTACTACTTTGAGAAAATGGTGTAGTCATTACAGCTGCATGGTTATATTAACCAGCAAGTTGACTTTGTTAATGACATCTGAGTCATTGTATATAAAAGAAGGGGTTTAATACTACAAATTCAGAGAGGAGTTGGCCTCTCGTGGAAGAGGTTTGTTTGCCTGGAGTTAGTTTTCTGCATTGTATGCTTGCAGTACAGTAATGACTAGTGACTTTAAAGCTAGGGGGCTGCAAGATGTTACTGAATGGGCAGTGATAATGGAATTGGGTGGGGTTCTACTACAGCTGGTTAATGACCATTAACTGTGATCAGACAGCTGGGGTCTTGCACATGCTTAAAGTAGCAGAAACAAAATTAAAAGTCAGGTAGTCCACTATCGATTTTCAGCTTCAAATGCCAGTAAAGTACCATTTTTTTTTTCTAATGGGGGCTGTGCTCCTAAAGGCAGTGTCATGAGTGAAATAGACAACTAGTCTATATATCAAGTTAGCCAAAAAACACATCTGAACGAGTCATAACTACCCATTTAAAAAACTCCAAATCCTCATTCTGCTGAAATGAATGAAGGTGATCACTTCACAACCTACCAGCTGCAGTCTCCACATTACAATACTAAAACCTGCACTCCTGCTATGCTGCTTCATTAAAATACAAATATATTGGCATAGGATATTATCATTTGTAGTGGGTAACCTTCCTGCTTCCGTGTCACACACATTTTTATTACCACTCTGCGGTCGCATATAATTAGGGAAAAGGGCTGCCTTTGTAGCACACAAAATATCTAAACTTAAAGCTTGCACATGTGCAACCTTGATGGTGTAACAATAATATCTGGAGGATGTAGGGGTGCTTGCTCACTGCAATGAATACATGTATGAAACTTCATGTTTTTTTTTTATTGCTACATATCCTTTCTTTCAACATGCAAGGAAGGTGCCATGCTAAACTGATTGATTGACTAACAACTATTTATTTATTTTACTTATGTTTATTACTTTCAAAGTCACAGGTTGACAGATGAGATCAGACAGGAGTTCCCGTGGACTATGATGTTTGCAGATGACATTGTGATCTGTAGTGAGAGTAGGGAATAGGTGGAGGAGACCCTGGAGAGGTGGAGATATGCTCTGGAGAGAAGAGGAATGAAGGTCAGCAGGACTAAGAATATATGTGTGTGAATGAGAGGGAGGATAGATAAATGGTGAGGATGCAGGGAGTAGAGGTGGCAAAGGTGGATGAGTTTAAATACTTGGGATCAACAGTTCAGAGCAATGGTGAGTGTGGAATAGAGGTGAAGAAGAGAGTACAGGCAGGATGGAGTGGGTGGAGAAGAGTGCCAGGAGTGATTTGTGACAGACGAGTACCAGTAAGAGTGAAAGGGAAGGTCTACAAGAGGGTAGTGAGACCAGCTATGTTATATGGGTTGGAGACAGTGGCACTGACAAAAAGGCAAGAGTCAGAGCTTGACGTGGCAGAGCTGAAGATGTTAAGATTTGCACTGGGTGTGACGAGGATGGACAGGATTAGGAATAAGTATATTAGAGGGTCAACCCAGGTTGGAAGGTTTGGAGACAAAGCCAGACAGGCAAGATTACGTTGGTTTGGACTTGTGCTGAGGAGGGATGCAGAGTATATTGGGAAAAAAAGATGCTAAGGATGAAGCTGCCAGGTAACAGGAAAAGAGGAAGGCCTAAGATAAGGTTTATGGATGTGGTGAGAGAGGACATGCAGGTGGTTGGTGTGACAGAGCAAGATGTAGAGAACAGGAAGAAATGGAAACAGTTGATCTGCTGTGGCGACCCCTAACGGGAGCAGCCGAAAGAAGAAAAAGATTATTTTCAAAGTCACCATCTCCCCCGACCTCCCTAGCTAGGGTCAAACAAAAATACTTCTCCAAAGATGATTACAACCTCCTGAGGGAAGGTATAAACAGCTTCACAGCCCCCTTCCCCTTCATAGGAACTGGCACATATGTCCAAACCTACACCAAAGTACTATATGAACATTTATATAGCTGCATAGAATCAGGAATACCCAACATGATGAAATCCTCCTCCTCAAGGAAGAATGAACCTGTCTGGTGGACATCTGCAATAAATAAACTCTATAATAAAAGGAAAAAGTTGCTGTCAGGGACCAAAAAGGAGAAGGTGCCTAATTGGAAGCAATGAAGCAATCTCTCCTTAGCCTGAACAAGCAAATAAGAGCACTAGTGAAATCCTCCAAAGCAAACTTCGAGCCCAAACTGGCCACATCTACTAAAGACAATCATAAGGCCTTCTTCACATATGTCCACAATCTCAAAGGAAGCATGTAGATTTTCTCAGAACTGGCGGTCAAAGACACCACATACACAAATGACATAGATGTAGCCAACCTGCTGGCAGACAGTTTCAGTGAAAACTTCACCCCTCTGTCCCCCCATCAGTAAAAATCAGGACAACCCCAGCATCTGCCCCCTCCCCTTATCTCTAGGGAGCAAGTCATCACTACCCTCTCAAAGGCAAAAAATACAGCTTCCATGGAACCCGATAACATCCCAGGCTGCATCCTACATGAACTCAGGCAGGAACTTGCAGTACAATTAAGCACCCTATTCATCCAAAGCCTGAGTACTGGCCTCATCCCAGCTAAATGGAGGACAGACACTGTCATCCCTTTGCACAAAGGTGAAGCGTCCACTGATCCAGAAAATTATAGACCCATCAGCCTACCTAGCCTGATCTGCAAGGCAACGGAGTGGATTATCATGGATCTCATTAACAAGGACATTGGCAACCTCCAAACACTCGATCCCACACAGTTTGATTTCTTCAAGGGGAGGTCATGCCTGTTAAATTTGGTCGACTTCTTTGAGACAGTCACCAAAGCCATGGATGAGGGGATGACGGTGCACACCACCTACCCTGACCTGGCCAAAGCCTTTGATACTATTTCTCACTCAGGTATAATACATAAACTCTCTCAACTAGGCATCAATCCATATGTTACCAGATAGGTAGCAAAATGGCTCACTGACAGAACCCACCTAGTCAAAATGGGGGAAGCCACCTCAAGCAGTAGACCCGTAATGAGCAGTGTACCCCATGGATCAGTCTTTGGGCCTCTGTTGATTGGGATATACTTTTCTGAAGTGCAGGCCAAAACCAGTGGGTTATGGCTGACCAAGTTTGCAGATGATTGCAACCTGGGGGTTGTCATCAATTCCCCTAGTGATGTGGATATCCCTCAAGAGGGTCTCATCCAAACAAATGACTGGTGCCAGAAACATGGCCTCAGACTGAATGCCAAAAAATGCATCATCATCCCCTTTGCGGAGAGTGACTTTCCCACAAATTATCACATTAATAATAAGGTCCTAAGCATACAATCAGTCAATGAGGGATGTGGGCACCTGTGTTGCTAACAAAATGACTTTTGACCACCACATTGCCTCCATTGTACGGAAAGCTTTCTACATGGCCCACCTGATTAGCAAGGGTATCTCATCCAGGGGCAAGGTGGTCATAACATCCCTGTATTCTTCCCTTATAAGACCCATTATTGAGTACAATGGCCCTTTCAGCATGTATCTTACAGAGCACATGCAGCAGCTGGACAGACCAGAGAGGTTCCTCACCAGGAGGATCCAGGGCCTCAAATATCTACCCTACAGAGATAGGCTAAAGGCCCTGTCCCTCTACTCAGTCTCCTACAGACTCCTCAGAGGTGACCTCTGTCTGGCATACAAAGCAATCTCAGACCCAGCCTTGACAGGACAGCTGCAAATCCACAAGTCAAGCTCCACTCGAGTAACCCACACATGTGACCTCAACCTGGTCTGTGACATCAATAGGTCTTGTTGGCGGGACAGATTTGTGTCCTAGAGACTCCCCTTTTTGTGGAATAGACTCCCTCTCCACATCAAGCAAAGTACCTCATTAACTATTTTAAGCGCAACCTGGATAACTGGATGGGGAACAGCAAATACACCCCTGTGATTCCACCTGTGTCCCTGCAGGACAGTGGCATTGGGTGCTGACTTGTTGGAACATGGGCTAAATTCTTGGCTAGGCTTGTAAGGGCCTCACTGCCAATATCCTAGTGACTTCCTATGATCCTACTGAATTGATCCCAAATATACTCATATCTGACAACACCCTAGAACATACACAATACAGTAGGAAGTACAGAATGCAGTATGTATGGTCAAACATGGGAGTATGCAGTATGCACAGCGAATCAGGTGGGAACAGTAAATTAGGATAAAGTTGTTCCAGATACATTGTTAACCATATGGAAATCAGCTCCCATTTCAGTAGGATGTGAATTTGTTTACTTTTGAGTGACCAGCTGTGAATCGATGCTAGCTGTGATTTGATCAATGCTAGTGAGCCCATAAACCACACAATGGGAAGACGAAGCAAGACTGGGAGGAGATAGTAAATGTGAAAAGAAAAACTACTGCACGACTGAATGGCTGTCAGTTTTCTTAACTGATCAAGCCCCAAGGAATTCTGGCACAAGTAGGAAGAGTAACAATGAAATATCTATTAATATTATTAAAAGATACAAGACTGCCAGAGAAATATGTGAGTTCAATGGAAATTCTGGAATTAACATCAAATTACTAGAGTGTCCAACACCTCTGGAATGATTTGGAATTTTGTTTAGATAGTGAACCTAATGTCAGTGAACATATTAATAATTATTACTGAAACAAGTAAATATATTTGAATGTTATTCTTTCTTTTTTTGTTAAACAAGAAGCATCTTTATTAAATTATCATGTATGACATATGCCATGTTACAGTTATATAAATAACAATAAACCACAGCAACACAATCTCAGTTGAAACATTATACATTCCAAACTGTGCCGACACCGCTGTAGCTACAAACATTATACATCACTTTTAACATATCCAGTCATTTTTAATCAACCTGCCTCCTTTTAAACCTTGTTCCTCCTCTGCATGTATTCATCCCGCAGTTCCCATTTTTCCTACATAATTTGCTCCTACCCTTTTCTAAAGATCCCAGTTTCAGCTGTTTTAATTCTATTATCTTCACTACTTCTAGTAAAGTTGGTTTAAACTTTGATTTCCATTTACTCGTAATTGATTTTTTTGTCAGCTATCATAATTAGACTCAGCAAGGCCTTACTATGTCTAGGCAATTCTGAATTTGTATCATAGCTCAAAAATAATTTCATGATTCACTCCAACTTGCCCACCCAGCATCACTGACAGAGCAGTCTGCAGGGAATCTTTAAAGTCTACTAACTCATTACCCTCCCAGAAAATATGTTCCCAGTTAACTCTTTTTGCCCCATCACACCTCCAACATTTGCTGTCTACCTGAGGAAAAATTCTTTGAAGTCTGCTTGGGGTATAAAAATACCTATGTAAGCACTTCCAGGCAAAGGTGCAACATCTTCTAGATTTTGTTGCATATTTGAGAGATGTACACATATCCCTCCATTGTTTCTTTGTGAATTGTTTATTTGATCTCTCTTCCCAGCCCTTCCTAACCTCCTCTGATTCTTATAATTATTGTGCAATGTTTTATATGCTCTACTAATTATTCCTTTCTTAATGGAAACTTCTGTTCTAGATTCTACTAAAAACTCTAACAGTGCTGGTCTTTTGTTTAGGACCCCCTTATTTCTTTCTCTTTGCCTATACTCTGATAGCAATCCTTGATATGGAAGGCAGTCTTTAGCCTGCAGTCCAAATACGTTTTTGGCATCTTCCCATTTTATTACTGTGACAACACACCACTGGACCAGTAATCAAAGAGCCTCAGTCCTCACCACTGGCATCAGTGGGGGACATACACTGGGTGCATAACAGGTACACACACAGTATTTTCAGATGCAGTTCTCTGCATCAAGTGCAATTTCCCTTAAGAACACACAGCAACCAGTCAGTCCAGGGCTGGTTTCTCCCTCTTTCTCCAGATCCCCAATAAGATTCCCCACTGGCACAGCTATAGAGTTGAGATCTCAGCTGAGTGACCATGCCAAGACCTCCAGCACCCTCTCTGTCCAACCAGTGCTTTGTGTCCCTGCCCAAGTAGCTGGCACACACACACACTTAGAGGTTTGATTTACACATACACACACACACACACACACACACACACACACACATGGGAAAGGTGGACGCAGGTTTACTAGCTATGCCCCCTTTTGCCCAGACTGTAAGGTAGTTATCACTGGCACCAGCCAGCTCCTTATCAGCTACTTTAAGGTCCTTAACAAAGGGTGTCCAATCATACTGTGTAATATTAATATTAACACAAATGGTATTTTGAGTAAGAGCAAAGCTATTAGAAGTGGCCTACAGTGTCACCAAATAAATATTAAAGAACTCTCAAAACTTAAATATCTCTACACAAATCAGCCACAATGAAAGGATTAAATATATTTAATAATAAATAATGAAAGAACAAAGAAATACTAAGTATATATATCCATAGTAACATCAGAGTTCAAAACCACAGGAAATATTTAAAACAACATTGCAGGACAGTCTCAAATAAAGAAAAATATTTAAACTAAGCTTTGCTATATTCCTGACTGTATCTAAGAGAATAACTATAACCTAGAAACTTACTCAGAGCAAGGCAGATGTGGTAAACGGATCTTCTAGTTGTTGTCAGGTCAAAGACAGAATATGGTATGCTCTATCCCTCAGAGACTTTTTAAATTAATATCTCAAATATTACTGCTGGGATAGTGTGCAGAATGACATAATTTCTTCTCATCTGACTCTATCCCAGGTGAAACCCCACTGCCGGAATCTGGCAGTATTTAGCATCTACCTGTGAAAATACATCAACCACGGATCTTTGGCAGATACTGGAAGTCATAAAACAATTGCATCCCTCCACATTTCAAAACAAGTAATTATTTCACTTTAGAGACAACACAGAAAGCTCCCTAGTTTTAGACATTGTGTCTCCTTGCTGCATTGAAACTAAAAGATATCATATTTTATTGTGTAGCCGTAAAGTAATTTTATTTCAGCTATTTTTCTGAGGTTTTGCTGGACTGAATTTAACCTCCTGTGTTCCTGTTTCCACTGTTAAAATATATACATTTAAACAATTACAATAGTGCATGTACATTTCTATCCTGTTCCAGTAGGCACACTGTGGATACATTTCAAGCACTTTGCAAAAACCTTTTTCAACACACGTCTGTACAAACAAGTTTGATATACACATTACATACAGTTCTGATACAGTTGCAACACAAGCATCTTATATAAATCATGTTGATATTCACAAATGACATATAATTATTTACAAAATTCCAGATAGCTGTGCTGGCAGTATCTCCCTTTGTCACAATAACCTTTCCCTCTCTAGTTATTTGATCCCAATACCTTGGGTTCCTTTGTCAGTTTTCTCCAATATATTCCTGCCCCCTCTTGCCTATTGTCTGTATCCCTAATTGCAATCATCCCTATCTGCAGAATTTCCTTTCTCCATTTCTGTGTTAGCTTAGTTCTTAGAAAACCTTCTACTTTATGAATATAATATTCTGTATGATTATTGTTGTTTTCCTTAAAGGTCTGCATCCAAAATCCCAGTCTCTCCCTGTTACTTGAGCCCCCCCCCCCCCTGTTTCATCATCATCTCTTTCCACTTTGAATTATAATTGTCTGGTTGTGCTTTGTATAGGAGCCTTAACTTTGTTGCTCTGAAATACCCCTTTAATTCAGGTAATCCCATTCCACCCTGTTCCTTTGGAAGTATAAGCTTATCCCACTTGACTCTTGCTGTCTTCCCCTCCCAAATAAAATCCTTCAGCTCTTTATTAATTGCTATCCACAATTTTTCCTCCTGTTGATAAAAACATGCTTGATCAGTGTATAAGACTAAAGGGACTAAAACATTTTAACTGCTTGTATCTTACTGTCAATATCCATATAACAGAGCTTCCGTTTTCTCAGTTTTTGTATTATCTTTTTAGTCTCTTCCCATTTTCTCAGTTTTTGTATTATCTTTTTAGTCTCTTCCCATTTTCTCAGTTTTTATATTATCTTTTGTTTAGTCTCTTCCCACATATCCTTAGCTGCCACACCAGTATCATTTAAAATCCATAATACTGAATAATTTATTTTATCATGTCCCCATAAATATGGATATTGCTGAACCAATTCGTATGGGGGTACATAATTTACCGCTATTGTTTTTGTTTTTGGTTCATTAATTTTGTATCCCAAAAAGGTTTGAAACTGTCGCAGTATATTCCACAGCATTATAATGTCCATTTCTGGTTTTGTCATGTATAAAATAATGCCATCTACAAATAGAGACAGCTTTTCTTGACTACCATACCAACTATATCCTTGAATTTCTGAGTCCCTTATTTTCTTTGCCAATGGTTCTAAATATAATGCAAATAACAAACAGGAGAGAGGAAAACCCTGCCTGGCTCATCCGCTTAAGCAGAGATTACCAGAGTGGACCCCACCCACTTTAATTTCCACCTGTGATCCTGCATATATCGTCCTAATCAACCTTATAATTTTATCAGGGAAATGCAAATGCTTCCATTGCTCTGCTCATAAAATCCTAGCTTACTCTGTCAAATGCTTTCTCTGCATCAAGACCCACCAGCAACAGTGATATTTTCTTACATTCTGCTTCCCTCTTGATCATCACTGTTCTGTTTCTGTTGTCAGATGTTTGCCTCCCCTCCACAAAACCACATTGATCCATATCTATCAATTTTGGCATCACTTTTGCCATGCTTTTCACCATTATAGACATAAACAGTTTATAATCATGATTCATTATTGGAATGGGCCTGTATAAAGCTGGATCCAATGGATCTTTACCCTGTTTAGGTATTATAGCTACTACTACTTTATTCCAGGATGCTGGTACTTCTCCTCCTCTTAAAATACTGTTAAACTTATCCAAAGACATTTATCAACATCCCTTGGGGAAAAGTCTTATCGTTGATTGACAGTATACAATAATTGATCAGACACTCTGATAATGGATTGGACATATTTATAAAGTAACTGCATACATTAAGATCTGTTATAGTGTCAGGCTAATGTAAATAGTGCACATATTTATGATGTTATGTATAAATACTATGGAATTCATTCAAATGTATTTGAAAAATAAAAAAAAAACTTTTGAGAAAAAAAAAATACTGTTAAACAAAACCTTCCAGATCTTTATCAGTTTTTCCCTCCTGGCTTCCAAGCTTCCACAGGAATACTATCTAATCCTGGGGAATTTTCTGTAGATTGGTTATACATCACCATTTTTATCTCATCTCCTTCTATCCTAACTGTTAGTAATTGAGCCTCCTCTCCCTCTAGCCTTGGCATATTTAATTATTCCACAAACATTTCCATTTATACCTTTTCTTGATTTCCATATTTCTCTGCTTTATACAGACTTTCATAGAATATCTAAAATATTTATAATTCTTCTATTATTTTTTGAAACATCTCTTGATGTGTAGTTTCATATTCAGCCAGCCTTTTCTTCGTTTCAGCCTCTGAGTTTTGCAGTTCTATCACCTTATGTGAATACCTGTTCAAAGTTTCTTCCATTTTTCCAGCTTTTTATTGTTTGTGTTGATATACTCCATCTGTGTTTCACTTATTTTAAACCAGGTCTGTGTGCAGCTGCTTTATACCTCCCTCTAGGTTACTGGAAGTCCTGTCTGGAACTTGCACTGCTTCTTTCTGAACAACGGCAGTACTTTTCCCAGTCTGTGTTTTTTCATCAACTTTTGCAGCTGAATTTCCTCCAGGTCCTTTATATTTCTTTTTTCCTGGTATCTTGGCAGTGCACTTACTAGTCAGTTACTGAAATTTACACAGAAATCTAGGTCCACTGGCTTTTTCTGCTAATTTTCTTTTTTCAGACTGGGAGAGCCAGAATTAAGCTGTTACTCCATGTGCAGCCATCATGGAAGTCCTTCAGATGTTATTCTTTCTTGAAGTCTATCTCACCTTTCCCTACTAATATCTATGATTCATTAAAATGAGTAGAAAATGTTTATTGTAAATTCTGAAATTTCTGCATTTTGCAAACATTTACCACATAACACTATCTGGAAAATTAAATCAGCAATTAAACCTGTTTTAGTTTATCTATGGAAAGTATGTTGTTGAACAGCACATATGCCAGGTAGATAGATCTCTGCTGATGAATCATTTCAGATTTTCAAAGTAAGTGTAGATTCAGACAACATATGCCTTTGAAACACTTATGATTTGACATCAAACTATATGAGTTGTATGAATCATGTGAATACAACGTGAGGGGGTTTGTAAGGAATCCCATTGTATATACTTACACAATGGTTTATGAAACAAGATATCTAAGTAGACCATGTCATCCCAACCTGGAAAGACTGTAATAATGTGCCTTGTAAAGATGAGACCACATCAGGGAACAGTTCATGATATTCTTTAAACATTTGGGTTCTGTGTTTGAAAGAGGGATGCTACAGTCAATATAAGGTATTGTGCAACATCTACAGGTACCAAAAAATATTATATGGCTCTGTCAATAAGGCAAGGCTAGGAGAACTTCATTCATTAAGGGAAACACCATTGGATGTTGGGCACATGAATTATTTTTGCTGCTGAGTGATCATGTCTCATGTTAGATCCAAGAAGATAAAGGTAATATACCTCCTGAATACTGTAAAGTGTGGTGAAAGGATAATTTGTGGCCCAAGGCAAGGTGACAGGCCAAAGTTAAACCAGACAACAACATCTATTATTTCAACAAAATGGGTGGAGAAGGTGTCAGTAGTCAAATGATAAAGACCTACAGGTATATAACAAATTTGAAGAAGTGGTGTAAAACTTAATAGATGTGTCTACATATCTCAAAGCAAGTTGAAAAAATGAAGATCTGCACCTCTGCATTGCTGTCATAAAGAAATAGTATGAATCCTGTAGAGACAGGCCCTGATAATCAAAATCACAGTACACCATTTTTTACAAGTTAAGCTACAGTATGCCACTGTAAGGGGATGCTAGCCAATGTATCCATGAACATAGTAATGTGCAGTTGTAAACCTTTTTTAATTTAATGAATGTACATAGTGCCAGCAGTTCAGGTCTGCAAAATCCCTCTGCCATAACAATAAAATTCATTTAAATATAAGCATCGACCAAGTGCTTGTAATTATGCTCAGATGCACAACAATCTCTCTGAAAAGGCTTCACTTTAACACTGCAAACATTGGGAACATTCTGGACACTTCAGATATTTTGAAAAGTTTCAGTTAATGCAAAATAGTAGTACATTTTGAAAAAATGTGGTTGTTTTAGCCTTTTCATACATTCTAACACTTTGGAAATTCTTTAAAACACTTTTGTATATTTTGAATACTTCTATCAGTATGTCACAATTTTGGACATTTTGTTTATCAAGGAAATTATTTAGAACATTTTGAATGCTTCGCCAAATAAGAGGCAATTGAAAAATCATTTAAACGAGTTTAAAGTACCTTCAAATAACTGCTGACCTGTTTGCAAGTTGGCTTCTGTATATTCCTCCACTTCTAACTTTGTGCCTCATGGTTTGCGAGTTGCTTCACTTCTTATCCCATTCTGACACCATGTTGCACATCTCGTTGTATTCAAATGAGACGCTGAGGCACTGCGATGGGTTGAAGTTGTTTATTGTACATAAACACATCAGGAGTTGTAACTGGAACATATAGTTAAGCTAACTGACTGACTCATTACTTCAAACACACTTGCATGTGCATCTCCATTCATGCCTGCATTCACTCTGACTGACTATACAAAATGGCACTTATCCTGCACATGCTCAGTTACCTATATGCTCGTGTTGTCTAGCTACAGTGGCTGACTAGATACAATACATACAATGATCTACAAGGCTCATGAATGACCCATGTAATTGTTATGTGTGTGTGTCTGTATGGGCACTCATGGTGAAACGCGTGTGTGAGTGTCTGCAAGAACACAGCCAGGTTCTGTGCTATCTCTACATCCTGATATGTTGGACAGGTGTGAGCCATGCACAGTAGAAATAACAGTTAATCATCATTGCCCCCGACTGTGAGAACTTGCTCTGCCAGGAGTTGCACTGGCATGTCCATGCCCATGGTCAGATGAGCTGCTGCTACCTGAATGTGACGAACATCTGCGGATGAGCTCGTCTCATGAATACAGCCAGGACCATGACCCTATGGTCTACCACATCAGGGTGAGGACACCTCAATCACTGATGGAGCAGTGGAAATGGTGTCACTATGGGAGTGTGATTGGACACGGCCATGTTGGCTAACATCAGATGATGCTGCTGGCTATGTACATGTGGATGTTATTCCCCTCCTGCAGATGTTCCATCACAGACACCGCCCATTCCATTGTGTCATTCAGCTGATCCATTGAATCAGTCACATGGCAGAGGCAGTCATGCAAGTCAGCCTGTGCCACATCTACAACCCTAAGCATGTGCTCGGAGGCCTTAGTGGAATGTGCCTGCACCTCCATGATGGCCCTAAACATACATCAAGTGGCACATAAAGACACACCAGGATCAGGTGGAGGGTGGACATAGGACTCCTCCGAGCACTCCTAACAACCCACTTGTATGGCACATCGCCCTCACTTTGGTTACTGACAGAGTCATCACACACTGAAGCTACAGTAACCACACTTCCCTAATCAAGTGTGTCACCCTACACCTGTCCAATATCTGTGGGCTCAGTGGAATAGATATGCATAGGCCTACTGACTTTGTCTCAATGTCAGATTCAACCTCTGCACACACCCCCCCCCCCCAACTGTGCCTCTGTTTGGATACCATTATCATCAGAGTCTGCCAAAACTCTGAGATCAGATGGTAAGAGCCCTACACTTCCACTGTCAGGATCACCTGAGATAATAAGCAACAGACATAGAAAAAAATAATACTACATTAAATATTTAAAGAAAATTATATAATAAACACTGGTCACACTACTGCAAATGGTACAGCAATACAGGCACTCATTACACCCACCTTACACATACAGAAAAATGTATATATCTGACAAACAGCCACCAATAATCAAAAAAAAAATGTTTGGCTTACCATGTGCAGATGACTCCACACTTGGTAGGGATGGTGGTCCTGGAAGACGTTAAGCAATGTAAAGACACAATCATTGCAATTGCAATAACACAGAGGGACATTGACTGCACAATTTGTGCCTATATGTCCGTTTACAGTACTTTTAACTAAAACTTGTATGACATGTCCACCCACAGCCCAATTGTAATGAACAGAAATGTGTGATTAAGTATATTAACTTAGCAATAGGTTATTAAAAAAACACATGACTTGTTATTTAAATTTTTCTATATTTTACTTTACAAGCAAATCTTACAACTTATCATATGTAAAAGTTACCTGGAAGCTCCTCCTGGCACATACTTGCCCTCCCAGACACATCAGCACCAACAACAATCACAAGCTGGTGTGCATTTTCCACTGAGTTCTCTGGATCTCTGACAGTGGGCAGGAACTCTTAATTTGTTGTCAGTGGTGGCTCTGTAGCAGCCTCCCCCTCATAGCCAGCTCTTCACGGGCAGCTGCTCTCCTTTGGGTTGATGAAATCATATCAGTGGCCCTATGATGCACCTGATCATAAGTCCTGAGGCAACCTTCTATGGCACTGACATCACTGACTATCTGGTTCCAAATCTGTATTTTGTCAGCCATATCCCCACATCCTCTGTTAAGCAGAAAGGCACTATTGTACCTGAATACCTGCACTATTACATCATTTTCAGAGTCACTGAAGGAGGTTTACATGGAGCTGTACACTTGAGTGCCATAATAATATGTGACATAAAACAGAGAAGGATACAACACATAAATATCACATAAGTAAATTCCTGCTCATGTACACAAATATATTTTCAACATTAAGCACTGAAGATACACATTTCAGTTATTAAGACACACACACACACACACACACACACACACACACACACACACACACACACACACACACACACACACACACACACACACACACACACACACACACACACACACACCAATGTTTGGTCCAAAGAAAGGAATACTGCCTTAGTAATGGATTGCCTGTGGAAGGATGACTACACATTCTCAAGAGCAAATCTCTTGAAAACCAACTTTTGTTGTGACAACACACAAATGGTACTTGGCTACCTTACCCCCAAAACAACAAGCAAATGAAAAATTTGGACAAACCAAGGAATACTGCATAATTCAATTGTTATATATGTTTTTAACACAATTCTCACAATGTGCACCCATTTATAACAGAAAATTCAATTTTATATGATTGCCAGTTACCTCTCACTGTTCCCAGCACTCCCCTGGAGGTGTCTATGGGCCATCTTAGAAGCATAACACCCCTGTGTCATTGACAATACAGTACATTACATTTCCCTGAAATGTCATAGAAATTTGTAGCAAATTTTAACAATAACACTTGTGATGAAAGTTAATAAGCTGTCTATCCAAGAAAGTAAATCCCTACCAAAAATTCTTATGCCAACAGTGAACTATAAGAAATGTTTACAGATAAATTTTCATTTTATAATGCATATATATATATATATATATATATATATATATATATATATATATAAAAGTTTTCTTTGTAACATGTTAAGAAATCTAGAATGTGCTTGAAAAATATAATCGCACCTTAGCAAATTCAGAAAACGTCTCTGCAGATAAATCAAAAGGAATAGCAATCTTCTGTATTCTTCAAATACACTAGTCTCCTCACTTTCAAATTCCCCAGCTACACAGTTATTTATAGTATAGTTTCAGGCCTCTGAGCATGGTGAAGATGCAAATGAGTTGTGAACTCATTAGAACTGCTGAATCCCAAACTTTTGACTTCACGTCGCAGGTGTAAACATAGTATAGGCAATACCTTAGTGTTAGTTGCTAATGTATTGCAACTATGAATGATTAGTAGGAGGGAGAAGAAAGACAACAGCAGTTCAGACTGCCTTACCTTGATTGAGTGTGTCACCCAGGATACACTTACAAAATGTATAAGTAACTTTAGCAAACTTTTAAATGGAAGTGAACAGCACACATTTCTCATTTTTGTTCACCAATGGTCAAACTCTCCTGCCTTTCCTTAAAACTGTTTTTTCACTGTCATGTAATTTTATCGTACATTTAAAGGAAAATGATACAAAATGCCCTATATAGTGCATGTCTGAGAGTGCAGCACAGATAAAAGAAAAATGAACACAATACAGAGAGAAGACATAGCTGCATTGCTGCAAACAATAGTCATAAATGGTTGTGTGATCACTTTTTGGACTATTAATGTTAGCCACACATGTAAAATCAAATGATAGTGTACAAGTATATATGTCTTATTACTGTGGAGGAAATGGGACTTGCTTGTATGCACAATGATTTGCTTTCCTACTGCAAAATTGATAAGACGCTTCTAGTGTATTTTGTAGAGTCATTAGTATGATAGTTCAAATCCAGAGCTGTGTAAAAATCTGTAAGGTTTGTTAAAATGTATTATGTAATGTTGTTTATGTTTCCTTTTTTAAAAAATATTAATATTTCTGTGGTGCATGGCTTAGAGCAAATACAGTAAAATGGATACATACTTTAAAATTAATGGAAGTCGCATCTCTCACAAAGACAGCATAAATCAGAGCTGTGAATCATGTTTATGTGTGTGTAGCACACCTGGTAAACACAATGAAATACACAGCATATAGGATATGTAGATCATGGTTTAAGTCCCACATTTATCTTTTAATAATGAAAACTAATAAACACTTTTGACAAGAAAAATACTGAGCTTTATTTGTCTTGTTGGCATGTTGCTCACCTCTGTGCAAACATGCGTAATGTTGCAGACAATAAGCAGACATTGTCAATTTCAGAAAAGATAAATTGTTACATGTTTTGCTTTCCATTGTGCAAACATGCTGAGTGGTGTTGTATGGTGGTATGCATGCTTCCACAACACCTACAGACTTGTCAATTTCTAAAAAGATACATTGTAAAAATGTGTGGTCTTTCATAGCGCAAAGGGTCTTTTCTGCCATGGGGTATGTTTCATACTTCAATGATAGCCATTTTTACATGAATGTATAAATCAGGACTTTGTCGGGTCATACACATACATGGTTAACCACCTACTTTTTAATGTGTCTATATAATTAATGAGCATGTCTGACAAACATTTCTGTGGCAAGGAGGTAAAAACACCTATGTGGAAGAATATGTATTGTCTATTTTACAAAGGTTTGAATCCTACATTGTACAAATTACTTATATCACTGTGTAAACCCACACAAAAATGTGTCAGATCATAATATTTATACCCCCAATATATGTCTGAAAAGTCATCTAACAGGTACAGCAGCATACAAACCATAAACAAATACCAACTGACACATTACCCTTCCTAATTCATAAACTGCCTTTCTCTTTGTTTGGCATTGTTGCACTCCTTTTAACTTTGCATGAATGCAGTTGGCATGTTTGTGTGGGTTTGCACACTAGCTATAAAACACAATATCACAAATTGTTGGAAAAGCAATTTAACTTTTACAGTTTGACCTGCGCAGACTGGACAAGAGCTAGAAAGGAAAGTGCCCAATTTAGAGCTCAAAAATGGCATTTAGAGGAGTCTAAAATATTCATTGGACTCCTTGTAAAGTGCCACAGCCATAGTGTTTTGCAGGGGGGACTATATTGGGTCTCAGTATAAATCAAAGATTTGGAGTAGTCTTGCCAAAGCTGTCCCCAGTGTAACTGACATTCTACGCACTGGAGAGCAATGCAGGCACCATTATAATGACCTGGAAAGGTGCAAGCAGGCATACCTCAACCAATGGTTGGATGAGTTTAGGACTACTGACATCCTACAGCTGTATATGTTTACAGATAAAAATACTTGAAATTATATACAAAGCCTGAGATAGCCAAGACTGGCATGCATAATACTCTTCTCTTTTTCTCTCCTCTTTATTTTAGAGCTGCCCAGGAGATTTCAGCAAACAAGGAAGCCTATGCTGAAAGTTTAGAAAGACTAAGAGTAGCAAGGGATATGTATGCAGCACAAAATTATTTTATTAAAAGTATTGGTCTTCTATATATTAGTAGCAAACTAAGCATGTATATTTAAACTGTAAAAATCAAGCATGCATGCTTCATTCTATAGCTCAAGGTCATTTTTGGCATCAATTGTAATAGTGTATTCAGATGTTGTAGGTTCAAATCCCACAGGTAACAAATACATTGTAAAATAATTATAAATGATTAACTATTAATTTCAACAAAAGTGGCAAAATGCTTTGTTGTTAACTTAATCTGTATTATTTGTAAAAGCATATGTGCAATATATGCATATTGCAAGGATTACTGGAGCAAATCTCGGTCCAAGTTTTTAGTTTTTAAAAGGTATAGTTAACGTAAAAGTAAAAATATATTACTATTATAATAATTTATTGTATGCAACATATGATGGTTCTAATTATTTTTTTCTTTTTTTTCCCTCTTACCACACACCCCTTATCTCTTTTTTTTATTTTTATATGTGTGGTCACAACATTCTGATGTCATAAATTTCTGGCAACTGACAAAAAGATTTCCAACACAGGAAGGTAGGTCAGGCAGTGTGGCTCAGCCTGCCATGCCTCCAACAGCTGTCACATCGATGGGATTTTGTCATCCACCATGGGCTGCCAGGCATGGTGCTTGTGTTCATAGAAGGTACCACTGGTACATGCCTCAGCCATCAGGAGAAAATACTCATTGGAATGCTAAGAAAACAAAAATATCAAGCACTCTAGCAGGAAGCTGAGAAAGGGGACAGTGATGACGGTTCTGAAGGTAAGGACTAGATTCTCATTGTCCCTATGCTTGACAGGCATGGGCCTACAATGTCCCCTCCCTAGTCTCAATCGTGGTGTCCCCCAGCCTTTTGTATCCCTCACCATCCCTGTCTCTGTCTTGTTTGTCCTGTTTGTCTGCACCCACTTCTTCACCTACCTTACTTACCCAATCCTGACATATGTACAGCCCTTATCCAACATTCTTCTCATACTGAAATAAAGTAAAAAACTGGGCACCTGTCCCACAAAAAAAATATTGTCTCATGCATACCTTTCCACTTCTCACATGTCTTCTTGACACACTTGTTTTGGCCCAATTGGCTATACAACAAGATTGCATTGTTGTCACCCATCTATGTTGAGGTGACAGTCCAAATTCATCCAATATTCTATCCAATGTTCATTTCACACTGTTGAAGAAGTGGATAGCTATGGTTCTTTCCTAATTCCCTCCTGTACATTCCTCCCCCCTGCTTACCCCCCATTTCACCAATTTCCTAACTACCTCATTTTCACACCTTTAATCTGGTCAAAAATAGAATCACACACCACACACATAAATAACAAATCCTTAATAAGGCCTTCACTTTTTGTCCTCTGCATTTGCATAGATTTTAGCATCATGCACCAATGCCGAGTGATGGTGAATGGCTCTTCATGTCCTATGGCATAGTGCGGTTACCTCCACACTATGCTGCTTAAACTCACTGCGCTAAAGAAACACACAGTTAAAGCAGAGTAAGGCAGTACTATTAAAAATTTACTCTAACATTTATTTAGACTGCAAAATGTATAAAAATGCAAATCCGTATGTGTATTTTTTACATAAAATAATTGATTGATGTTCATTTGTATACATTACTTCACTGTACTCATTGTCTCTCACATTTTCAAAAACTTATCACATTTACTTATGTAATACCATCCTGACAACATGTGTAAAAAATTTGATTGAGCTGGATTTGAACCCTGTGTCATTTGTTCTCAAAATATGAGTTCCCTGCTCTTACACCTGGTGCCACAGAGAAAGCTAAGCAGCAGATGTTTTTCTTAGACTCAGAAGTAACCAAAGTGCTGACTGCTGTGCCTCTCTGTTTAGTGTGTTTGTGCAAAAGAATGCGAATAGAAAAATCACTTTTTCCAAATTAAGCAGAGACCCATGTTTGCTCGTCACTTAACTGCTCACAAAGAGAGAAGGCAATAGCAATAGTATGTCATGTTTTAAAAATTATGACACAATATTTTGAATATAAAGCATAGTATAAACACCATATTACATGTCAGCTGTTTCTGCCATAGACTACATGCATAAGTACTTCTCAAGTTTAAGCTGTATTCATTTAATGTGAATCTTGCATGTTCAAACACTTTGCCATCAATCACACAAACCAGTTGTTTGGCAGTGCGCTACGGAAAGAGCTGATTGGCATGTATTAGTATGTTTAACACCCAGTTAGTCTTCATCCCATTATAATCCATGTAAAAACACAACCAAAGGACAGGCACTTGTTAGTGACTAAACACATATTTACTCAGACTCATGTGTGCCCTGCACCCATGCACTTGAAAATGGATATGTTAATAGTACTCCCCAAATGACAACTACACTGCAAAAATAAATAGACAACTGCATTGTTACATCATCTATAGCTTTATACTGACAATAGACATTGAAATTGTGCTATACATGTCTTAATGTAAGTATCAATTCATCACAAATATGAACACACATATATACACAGTTGCATTCATATTGATCACAAAACAGATGCGTGTTTGTGTGTGTGTGTGTGTGTGTGTGTGTGTGTGTGTGTGTGTGTGTGTGTGTGTGTGTGTGTGTGTGTGTGTGTGTGACTAAGTGTGTAACGCACACAACATACTGAGAAACAGGTGTATACGTCTCACTTCTGCAACATGCATTCCTGACAGCTTATTGCATCTAGTTGGAGAAGCTGTCTTTTAAATTATACCTGCACATTGAAACCACAACAGAAAATTCAAATTCCACAATTTGCACACCACTCATATCAAAGGATATGTTACCCTCATCATATAATGAGTATCTCATCATGTATAAAGACCAGCATAACAAGGCAAAAGCATACTTTGGGGATGGTGCAATTGTTAACTGCCGTGTTTTGAAGATGGGAAAAAAATACTTAGATGTAGGCTAACTTACCACAACAGACACATTATGTAAGTACGTGTGCATGGTCAGAACAGCATGAATCTGTATCCTATCGTCAGTAATCCAGTCCCATGCAGAACAAATACTTTGACAGTTGTACAGGTATACATAGCCATTTCATACAGGCATCCCAAATTCTTCTGCCATACACCCAGTGATGATGTCAATTACTATAGTGTCCAGCAGCAGAGTAAAAAGTCAGACTTGTGCTTTGGCACTTGCATTAAGTAATGAGTTTTCTAGCTTGTGTAAATAGTTAAGTGGGGGTTCAAATCTCACGGTGGTCAACTGGTGTGTGTGTCTGTCTGTGTGCGTAATCAAAAGAGCATGAGTCTGTATCCTACTGTCAGCAATTCAGTCCCATGCAGAACAAATATTTTGACAGTCATGCATGCCTACACAGTCATTTCATAAAGGCCTCCCATCATCTTCTGGCAAACATCCAGTGATGATGTCATCCACTCTAAAGTATCCAGCAGCAGTGTAAACGTAAGACTTGTGCTGTGGCAGTTACATTACATAATGAGTTTTCTAGCTTGTTAAGTAGGGGCTCTAATTTCTCAATCTCACTGGAGTCAACTGGTGTGTGTGTGTGTGTGTGTGTGTGTGTGTGTGTGTGTGTGTGTGTGTGTGTGTTTAATTAGTTCACATTCTGGAGACAATTTTAGAATAGCATGTGAGACACTCCTACTCCCCTCTTTTTGTCACCAGACACTGCTGATGTCCTCATCTATAAAGTATTGTTTGACACTATGAAAGCCAGACTTGTGCTGTGGTGCTTGCATTAAGTACTGTACTGTATTCTGTATGTAGTTAGATAGGAGTTCTAGTCTCACTGTGATCAACTGGTCTGTGTTTGTATTCAGTTAGTTCACATTCTAGAGACTATTTTAGAACAGCATTTCAGACACTCCTACTCCCCTCTTTTTGTCACCAGACATTTTTGATGTCCTCATTTATAAAGTGCTGTCTGACAATATAAAAGTCAGACTTGTGCTGTGGCACTTATGTTACGTACTGTGTTCTGTACATAGGCAGGGGTTCTAGTCTCACTGTGGTCAACTAGTTTGTGTGTGTGTGTGTGTTTGTTGTCACTTAATTCACATTCTAGAGACCATTTTTGAGCAGCATGTGAGACACCCTTGCTCCCCTCTTCTCATCACCAGACACTGCTCATGTCCTCATTTATAAAGTGTTGTCTGACATTATGAAAGTCAAACTTGTACTGCGGTGCTTGTGTTACGTACTGTGTTCTGTACATTAAGTAAGGGTTCTAGTTTTACTGTGGTCAACTGGTGTGTGTATATATTCATTCAACAATCAGTATGGTGACAATTTTAGAATGGCATGCAAGTCCACAGCTATGTCAGACACTCCTCCAAACTACTTCTTGTAACATACATTGATGATGTCATCCTGTCTAAAGTGCACTCTGACAGTATTCAAGTCAAACTTGTGCTGTGGCAGTAATGTTAAGTACTGTGTTCTACAGCTTCTGTAGCTAGATACTTAAGGGGTTCTAATCTGACAGAAGGCAACTTGAGTGTGTATAAATTAAATCCAAATAATATTTCTGAGACAATTTTACACCGAGATGTGATTCCAGATCCATGTCAGACACTCCTCCTAATATGTTCATCTCAGCATACAACAATGCTATACATACAGACCTCAGTAAAATTATGAAATCTATTAAAAAATTCTCAGAAGTATCAGACTATGAAATTAACACATCCAAATCCAAAATCTTTCCAATTAATGTGCTAGGCCATGAAGAATACTATTTACCTGGACACACCAATTCAAATTGACTACTCCCTCAAATACTTAAGAATACTTTTTGATCATAACCAGAAGCCAATAATCCCAAACAACTTAGGGAAGCTATGGACACAGGTAAGCCAAAACTTCTATAGATGGAAAAATATGAAGCTATCAACCTTAGCTAAGGTTGCAGTCATTAAAATGAATGTTCTTCCAAAAGTGATTTATCAATTAAATGCAACAAACACTAACACCCCCAAAAACGTTTAACACAAAATCTGCAGAGAAATAGGTAACTTCATGTGGTACCCAAAATCAACAAGGATCAACTTCTCTGAATTAATCCTGCTGAAAGAAAGAAGGGAACTGGGTCTTCCAGATTTCAAGCTATATTATGATATAATTTACTCTAACAGAATAATACATATACCAGAACACTCTCCTATGGCTAAAGAATGATCACCAACATGGGTTAAACTATGGTTTGTACATGTTACATCATTAAATATCAGTCCCAAAGCCCTACCTTTTATCCAGAAAGAACAATTCAAGACAATTAGATTACAATAATCATTAAGAAATAATATCATAATATTCCAGAAGCTACTTGAATCTATAAACCTAGT
This sequence comes from Protopterus annectens, assembly GCF_019279795.1. Classification (NCBI taxonomy): domain Eukaryota; kingdom Metazoa; phylum Chordata; order Ceratodontiformes; family Protopteridae; genus Protopterus; species Protopterus annectens. Next base: position 645,342,219 of record NC_056743.1, read on the forward strand.
ATGTGCATTGACTCTTCTGCAACCTATACATTTAAATTCTAATCTCAAATTAAATAACAATATGATAAATCTCAATCAATATCCACAAATTAGGAACTATGTCATATGAGACATTCTCAAAATGAAAGATTATACTATAGAAGAGACCAGAGAAAAGCTGAAGCTCAGCAAAAGTAATATAATAATTCAAGACAACTTAAATATCTGGCTGCCATGCTGGGTAACTTTAACAATTCAGTACAAGCAGATATAGATACTACAACATCACTGCTACAATGCCTTTCTTATAAAAATAAAATGCTCTCTAACACATACAGGTTAATTACATCCATCAAATATCAATCATCTTTACTGTTCTCTGCCTACTGGAATGAGAAAAATGAAAAAAATTACGGGTGAACAAAAGTCCAAAGTGATAGAAACTACACTAAAATTATCCCCTTTCAAGAGTTTAATCTATACACAACTGATGATCAATAATAATGCCTACTACACACCAGTGATTTTAAATACATTTAATTCAAACTACTCCTCAAACTGTCCCTATTGTCCAACAGTGAACATTGATCTCTTTCAGATCCTATGAGGCTGTAAATTTACATACAAGTTATGATGTTCTCTGAAGGGGAAGTTAGAAAAAATGGGTTACGAGCAGTCAACATTATCGTGGGAATTTGCTATTCTACATATAACCCCCCAAAAAAAATTACTTAAGCAGGACACACGGATATTAGTGACATTATTTGTGCGAATGAAACTACATATCACCCAGAAATGGACAGATAGAACCAAACTATCATGGCAGGAATGCAAGAACAAAGTTACTAGATATGTTATAGCACATAAATTAATCACAAGAGATAGTGATAAACGCATGTAGTTTCAAAAATACTGGAGTCTCCTTCTGAACCACATTCTAAAAGAATGAATATTTTTCAAATAATTAAATCATTACATTGTATACACAATTTTCCCTATACTAAGTAAAGTACAAATCAAAGAAGCTTAGACAAACAACTTAAGGATGAATCAAATACAGATACATCTTTCTCATGCTTCGACCCTTTAGCTGCTGTTGCACCTGATGTAAATACTGTATGTGTAAGAATATGCTCAACAAGGTATTGAGGTTGAAAGTACAAATAAGTAACATAAACAAGGTATAAAGCTTGCTTAAATGTAGAAATAGAATTTAGTAATATGTGATTATCATCCATACTAAATGACTGTGGCTTGAAAAATAAGGAATCTGCTTAATGGACATGTTTCCTTACAGACTCAGAAAAAATGTAAAAAAAATAAAAATGCATGCATTTCACACTGTCACCAAGAAAGCTGACCTCTTACAGACTTAGCAAAAATGTGAAAAACAGGATGTATGTATTTCACATTGTCACTAAGAAAGCTAATCTGCTTTCTTAAAGACTGGACAACAGGACATGTTTCTATCATATGACACTGTTAACCAATGAAGTTTGAATGATAAAGTCAGCATTTGTATGTGTTTTTCCACAAGGTGTTTCTTTAAAAGGCAATATCAGCATTACAGGATGAGAACATATTTTTCTGCAAACACCAGCAAATAGATGTTCTCATACAAAGTCCAAAATAAAGTACTATGGAGAAAAACAGGATGTAAAACTACTATAAAGAGACTATAGCAGATAACATTGTTAGATATATATTTTTTGTATTGTATCTCTCATATCATCCATGCTGTTTGAGAAGTAAAGTAGTATAGTGTAACAAAAGCTGCAACAGTAGTTATGTGTGGTTTGTTTATAAAAAGTTATTGGTTACTGCTCAGAGTTTGGTGCTGCAAGTTTCTGTGGGCAACAGACTGTGATAACTAGACTTTGATTTCAGCAGAATCCAGCCAGCAAGACCTAGTGTCTTAAGAAGACTTTGGATCCATCACAGTAACAGCACGGTGAATAGAACCTTATAATTAATTTTTCAGAAGACGCTCTAGCTGAGAATCGAACACAGCAAGACGTTGTCGCGTTCGATTCTCAGCTAGACCGTCTCCTGTGTGGAGGCATGCATAAATGGGCGTGCCTTCGTTGAAGGTTGTGCATCAGGGCTGGTAACTCGGCATGTAAAAATCCACTACCAAACATTAGCGGACCAGAGTTCCGCTGTGGCGACCCCTAACCGGGATAAGCCGAAAGACACAACAACAAGTGTGTTGGAGTTTACTACACTATGCAGTTAGGATAATTCTATGCATTTTCCTGTTAAAATTTGAAAATAAATAGTAAATGGGTTTTATTCTGTGTGACTTAGTAGAAATATGACCTGATTGCATGTTGAAACAAATATTACTTTTGTATCTGACAATTTTCATGATTGTTTGTATTGTTATCTACTGTAATATACTTCTGGAAAACAAAAATAAATATGGAAAAAAAAAAAACGTTTGCTCATTGATTGCATGTCTGAATGTGTTCACACTGCTTTACACAGTTTCCTAGCTGGCAACACCGTTGTTGGCCATGAAACCTCACTTGTATCCATGTAAGCTTGATGTGTGGCATGCATATGCAATTAGCACTGCTGCTCATCGCGCAAACATGTACACTCCATGTAGGCATCATCCTAAGCCTACACAGAGTTTATTGAATCCCTGGGAATATTTTGAAAATCAGTGAAGGATGATATGCCCTTTTCATTAAGTTCTAGCATTGAAAATAACTGAAATATTATGTGAAGTCCCCAGATGAAATTCCACATTTACTAACCAGTTTTAATATTAATACATAAACTCAGCTTGTTGGAAAGTATGAGTTCAAACTAGCTATTTCACATACTAATCACCAGAACCAGTTATTATCCAAATATTTCCAAAACTGCTTGCCCATGCATCCAGTGTGTTAATTAAATGCTGTTACTATATGAAAATGCTTCATACAATATATTCAATGCTTCCTATATCAAAAAGAAATTATGCATGCAGCACTGAAAATACTTCCAAGTCTATAGCATTTCATAAATAGTATTTTAGAAAACTATAGAGTACCTCTTTGCAACATGTAAGATGTCAAAGTCAGACTCACTAACAATTTGCTGTTTGCCACAAAAGCAGCTACACCTCAGCGTGTCTGTTTGTATTTATACTAAATTGATTACTTATTAATATGCAAACTGTCTGTAAGCTGCATTTCATGTAAGTGCCAGAGAAGGCGAATGTCAGAGATGGATGGTTATAGGACTGATAAGCATAGTCAACAAAAATATATTAAACACACATGAGGAAAATGAAATGGTCTAACGAATTAATTTATTTGCCCATTTCAGAAAATTCAAAGTTTAAAGAGAAACAAAGAAATTAAAATAACAAACAGAAGCAGACACATTTGTGTGTATTAGTGAAGAAACAGCCTGCAGTCATAAGAGGAAATATATTTCTGCTTGAAGAAAATTTATTTTGCAGTAGGGGGACCCAGAGTCCTCAAAACAAAAAGCTATGAGCCAGAGCATAATGTAAACAACATCTGAGATCAATTATTGTACAGCTGACAGTGCATGTCTTAGCTGGATCTGGCATGAAGAATACAAATCTGTTGCTGTGTTACAGTGAGTCAAAGAAATTCACAGTTCATCAGTTCCTGCAACAGTCTTATAATTCTTGACTTTATTAATTATTTCATTTATTTACTTGCATATCAGTGACCAAATCATTCTTTAGGAATGCTACCAAATCTGATGGCCCAGGTGAGTCATTTTAGTGTAATGTAAGATTATAGAAGGCAAACAGTAACCTGAAACAATGCAAAATACTTAAGTCTACTTTATTTTTATAATGACTTACTGTTGCAAAATTTATTTTTAATATTGTTTAGAGAATTTTGAGGCACTTCAAATTATTCTTCTTATTTATTTATTGCAATATTAAGAGAAAGAGAATAATATTTTCTCCACAAAAAATGGATTTCTGCCATTCCTTCTTCTCTGTTTTCTGAGAACCAGGCAGTCTTGTGGAAAGAGAGAAGTGATAATTCTATCCTAAAAAGACTTCATATTTACAGAACTAAATGGGGACTATAAAATGATGGAAGCATCATAAAGGCCATTTGTAAGTTGTATACATAAGAAACATTTAGAGCAACATTATGATAAATACATTAAAACTAGACATTAAAGCCAAGACATTAGTTGATATCCAAGATGAGTCCAGAACCGAAGAATGTGAGGAGAGGGATAAATACAGACAAATGTAGTCTCAAAAAGTCCAGTATTGCAAGAAATTCTGGAGTGGAATGTGTTAGGGTAGGAAAATATATAATGAGAGAGAAATAGAAATACAACAATCACAAATTTTTTTTTGAAAAAGTAAGCTATTTACCTAAATCTTTAACCATAAATCAGATGTAGCCATGGAAGTATGAGTGAAACTCAGGTGGTACATGGCCATGATGGCTATCATCTTTGAATATAGCAGTGGGCCAGCTTCAAGGACAGACCCGCATCCCATCAGGTGAGCCAGAGAATGCATTGCACATTCCAGTGTGTGACTGAGTCTATCCAAGCTGCATGTCATCACACACATCCTGCATCACCCTCACTAACATTGCCATGGGTGTGGTTGTAACAGCCTGTGTCTCCATCATGGCCCTGTACACATCCTGTGCCGCAGCTATTTACACATTAACTTCGGTTGGGGGAGGCAGTAACCATGTCTCCAGTGAGCACTATTATGGGCAGATTCTGGCATTGTTTGTATGATGTCTTCTTCACCATTGTGTTTCCTATCTGTCATTGTACTGCCACACACCCTGCCACTCATGTCTGTTTTCCCTTGCTACCTACCAAAATCCTCTTACCTTCCTCTTATGTTCTTTCTTCTAGAACTTATCTTTTCTTTATGCATGAAAAATGGGTGCCTGTCCACAAAAAAAAAAAACCTCAACTGCCCCACCTTTATCCTGCTCCTTCCTTGGTTGCTCACCATTTGTTCTACCATTTGCTTGCTTCAACTTCTCATCAGTTTTCTATATTCCCATTTCCACCTTTTAAAATTGTTAAAAAATGGATAAACACACCTCACACATATGTCCATCTTAGAAACCACTTACCTTTTGCAAATTTGAGAAGGGCACCATCAATGCCCATATACAACTGCTGAACACTGACATTGTTCTTTGTACTGCACAGACCTAGGTTGCAATGCTCCATATGTCCAACTACTAAGTACAGAGCTAGGCTGCAATGTTCCATATGTCCAAGTGCTAAGTACAGAGCTAGGCTGCAATGTTCCATATGTCCAGCTACTAATGTTCCATATGTCCAGCTACTAAGTACAGCACTATCATCCACTACATATATTGGCCTCAGCCTGCATGGGTCACTCAAATGAGCCAAGTGTTGTTGCATGGCTATTGGCACATGCAACAGAGTACAGCTGTCAGGATCTGATGCAAAATATTGCAATGCCAATTATGATTATGAATAATAGATTAGACTCCAAATGTGGTATCCTGAGGGTTTGTTGTTGACTCTCTTTTTCATTCTGCAAGTGTATGACACCCACTTACCATGTGTTTCCCTGAAACCTTTAGTGTCACTGTTGCTGTAGCTCAGCCTGTAATTGATGTGCACTGCACACTGCAAGGGAAGAAAGTTTTGTGTTCATGTCCCATAGGGGTGCATTTAAACACAACAAAATTATAGTAGAGTGCTTGTTTCCTGACATTTGTATGAATAGTACAGGTAAAGTGGAGACTCTGCTGATGTTCTTGCCTTTGGTCAATATATTATTTTTTCTCTCCCTCATCCATTCTGTGTTTTGTACCTTCAGTTAGTTGACATTTGTATCTGTGTGTTTAATTGCCCATCTCCATTGCCTTCCACTTCCCTGATTGTATCACCATCTCCCTTTGCAGCCTTGCCTATGTTTGTTTGTATAGTCCTAGTATTTACTTTACCCTCCTAGGTTCATCTTAATTCCGTTACTAACTTCCATGAGTTATCTTCTCTGCACTTATGTATCACTCTGTCATAGCACAAGTCTCATGACCATGTGAGGCAGCCATTTAGTTTCTTTCTCTAGCTGCAGCTGTGCAGACAAGATAATGCCAAGCACCTTCAGACGAGACCTTACTACTGTTCGTACATCTCTCTGGCCATATGATGCTCATGCACAGTCTTTCCCCACCCAGAATATTTAATGAGCTGCTCATTACGCACACTTGCCTGGCTGCATTCATTGTTAATAAGCATTGGGGCACACAATGAGAGTAAACAGAGGAGGGCTGGCCCTGATCACAGGCACAGTATTTTGGAATTCTGTGGAAGATATGGCAAAATACATGACTCACACTTATTTCACTCATCTGTTGATGAGTAAATGGACTGAAGCAACACAAATCAATTTCAGCCACAACATGAGCCAAAGACTTTCTGTACAACATAGTACAATGCAGACATCTTATTAAGACAAATAAGACATACATGTAAACAAGAACAGCACAAGAATGACTATTAGGAAAACTGTTGTTACATCAGTTTCTTCTTGCATAATTGGGGGAATGGGGTTCATCCTCCTCATGCAAAGGTAATAATCTTGTGATTAGCCTCAGGTGTTTTTATGGGAGAGTGTCATAAGAAGTTTGGGATCTTACATACATAATTGTTTTTGAAGTTTTTTTACTTATCCTGGAAATTCATGGCAAGGCTAGAAATGCCTAATAAACTTTATTATGTATAATGTTCTAGATCAGTACGTATACATTTGTAGTACAACACAGACAAGGGAGAGGAACATGCAGTTTATTTATATTAAACTACTCTCCGATTCTTGAATCCACAGCTACCTACAATGCACAGTACCATTTTGCTGATATTTTTGTATGCATAAATATATGCTGAAAACTAACAAAATGGTTTATGTCAATAAATATATCAATGACCCACAGTGGTTAATTGGCTTATTTCTGTTAGATAATCCTAACTTTTCACTAAATGCAGACTGCAGTTTGCATCTGAATGATCAGCACCATACCTCTCAACTATCCAGATTTTCACAGAATGTCCAAATTTTTGCCACATATTTTTGGTTTGAGCCTCATAAAATGTGTTTTCCTAGCAAATTACTGAGGATTTAAGTAACTAAATAATGACAGACACTTGAATTTTAGGCTTCATATCCTTCAGAAAATGCATGGTTACACAAATCCTGGTGTTCTGCCATCTTTCTAAGTTTATAAGAGCAATATTTAAAATCTGTCCCTATGTTTGGGCCTTTGTCCCCCAATTAGTTTAGGCTTTGTACAGATTTCTTGCTCTAAGAGAGTGAGAGGTAAGGCAGTGGCTGGCAGTAAAACATGACAGCACAACCAGCAAAGACTGTAATGAGATAAGTGACTGACAAATGTGGACCTTAGTGGGAAAGGTTATAGTGTGTCGTCTACTATCTCAACTCCTTAATCATGTCCAGACTAGTTCTAAAGGTAATGATAATAACCTGTAGGTAGCATTTCACTAGTGACTGGAGTGAGTGCTTTAACATGATTAGTTCTGTGATAAACCCTTAGGTACAAAATTGTGTCACTAGCTACTGCAGCAGTGGGCGATATACTTAACGTATATGGATTCACTGGAAAGCTATGCTTAACCACTGATATTAAACATCACGTACGCTTTAGTTCTTTAGTATAAATTTGCAAATTTTATGAAAGTTTAACATGCTAATGTTATTAAAAAAAGAAGTATTCAAATTTTAACTTTCAGCTTCAATATATTGCACATTTCTCCTAAGGGAGAGAAGTATAGTTAAGGTATTTTAAAATGTAAAATCAAAAATGTTTGCAAAGATTTTGTACAATTCTCACACACACAAATGCCATTCATTCCTTTTTAATTAGTTCTTCTTATTCTGCACTAATCATAGGTTCATAGGTGTCTACTAGGCTAACGGCCTTGGGGCCTTTACAAGCCTAGCCATAGGATTACCCTGACATCGTGCCACTCAAAAACTCCTAGGTTATCTTCTGTCACCTAATGCATCTTTTAAATAAAAACCTGTTTGTCTTGAGTCATGACTCAGTGTGTCAGATGACATTTTCTCAGGAGGATACCTTCTGTCAAGCACAGTGAAGATCAAGTACATCTAGTTACATAGTTAGAATTTTACTGCTAGCTGGATGTGAGCCTTTGTTCTGTCTGTCAGAGAAGTTTCTGTGCATACACTATGAAAAATGCAGAGTTCCATGTTTCAATCTATTTTTGTATGCTTATCCTAGGAAAAATGCAAAGTTTGCTGTTTCAGCTGCTAAACAATTTAAGATAGAAAACTGTAAATGTGCAATTCATTCATTCATTGGCATCTTTCTTTGAAACATCACAGTTAAACATGCCTCATCGTTGAATCCCCAAAGCACAACATGACGGGGATCCAACTTACTTAGTGAAACTGCCTAAGGATTCAACTGATTAAAACATTTTAAATAACCAGTTTTTTGAAGCGAGAGAGCCCCTTCTCTACCTCACACAGTGACTAATTTATATATATGAGGAGGGGGTTGGCATAATGGTTAGGGTATATACCTCACAAATACAAGATACTGGGTTCTTCTCACCTTTGGGAGAAATTAGTTAGGCTTAAACTGTCCCAAAAGGGCAGCATGCCTATTACTTACCCATGAACCTATACTGACTCCATGGTTGCACAAACTTGAAGAAAAGGGAAAAAAAAAAATCACAAAAACAAACTAATCAGTTACTGCCAGTCCATACTTAGAAATAGCACTGGTAGCAATTTTATATGGAAAATCATAATCAGGGAATTCAGTATCAAGGTGTTTAACTCATCGAGTTGAGTCCTTGTCAAATAGGACCTCCCAGAACTATATTTAACTGTGAAATAAATCTGTAGCCATTATGTTAATTATAATGCGGCACTGCCTGCATCTAAACACAGGTGTTATGTGACCGTTTCTTTCTTCCTCTATATTTAAACTGTCATTCTGTATAGCTAAAAAAAGACCAAGTTGTCCAGCTAGTTAGACTGGTTACATATTTTAAATATTTGTACTTGGTACAGACATCACTCCAGAGAGTTTAACGTGATACTTAGCAAGTATACAAAATTTCTAAAAAACAGAAGCTAAGTTAAAGAGCCACATCTGTCTCATAGATCAAATGAAAAAAAAACTTTAAAATACATAGATTATCTCAAACCCCATGGTTTGTGGAGTGCAGAGCAGCCTATACATCTCTGACTTAATTCAACACTTCATTCTTGGAAAGCACACAGATCTCCAGTAATAATTGACTGGCTTCTCTAACAAACATTTTGCAGTGGAAAAAATGTGAGTATCAAGTGGTCACATATATGAACTGCCAGTGGTCACATGACACCCATCCAGTGGTCACATGACTTCACTGTCCAATGCCACCTCCCCAAAAAGCTTTATCTGGCCGTGATTCTTCATAAGCAAAATTTCAAGATAAGGCAGATAATGTTTTGTAATACTCATTTTTTTTTCAGAAGGCCAATAGCATCAAGAGCATAGAAATTAATACAATTAAGTACTGTCTCAATACTCCCACTGAAAGTATGTCTGAACCACCTGGTGGTTGCCAACAGCTTCTGTTCAACAAACTATTACTATATGGACCATATACATTTTTTTTACAGAACTCAAAAACTCACTAATCTTTAATTTCATGAAAGCTTCTAGGGCACAGTTAGAACAAATCCTCCATGTTCTTTTTACTTATGGTAGTACAGAAGTAGATGGCCTTCATAATTGGCTCTCTGACCTCTCACTTAATATGTTGCCATTCTCTAGCCTTTATCATCAACCAGTCAGCGGTACCTCAGATATGTTTTGCGTCATGAAAAGTTGCCACTGCAACCCTCAGTCTTAGTGATTCCCTCAACTGAACCTCAACATTTCTTTGCTGTTTAACAAGTTGTATTAAAATGCTGCTGCTAAACAGATATAACACTTCATATACATCTGCAGATTGCTTACTGTTAAAGAACACAGATTCATGAATGGTAGGAACACCATGGCAGTATTTTATATATTTGTCTGTTTGGGAAACTACCTCAGCAGCAGACTCTTCAAAGTCAGCAATGAAAAAACCTTAACACCTTTCTAGACCATTCCAGTGGGAGTTCCATAGGAGTACTTCCTCAACTGCTGTGAATTTCATTATCTTTATTAATGCACTTCTTTCCACTAAGCATCTCTAAGGCATTCTGCATTGCTTGCATATTCATGCACGAACTGTCAACATTTGCTATGTTGCTGCATTAGAAAAGTGTACAAAGCTGGCTAGGTTTCCTGATGTAGCCAAATATGGATTTAGTATTGGTGGACCAGATTCATAGTTGACCATACACTCACTAATGACATACTAAAGAGTCTTACTTACCATTTTGAATTAAGTCCTATATTGGTGAAGAAAAGATTATAAAACTGCTAAAAAAGTTTTTTCTTACTGTTGTAGAATTGGTTGATGTGAGAGTTTCACCATACTAGCTTACCTACAATTGCCCCACAGTGTTTTCAATGAAGAGTGTGATGATATGGGCTAGTGCCAGCATAGCCAGCTAGACTTTTGTAAAAAAATGATATGTCTTTTGAATATCAAACTGATTAGTCTGTTACAAATTTATTAGAACTATATGGCATTTGAAAATCAAAATGTCTTTGTAAAGTTGCTAGTGTTAGAAAATGTATCAACAGTGGGTCCTGATGGACAGAGAAGGAATATATATGTGAGACTGTATGTTTATATGTTAGCAAAGGACACTGGAAGAGAAGGGGTTAAACAGCTAGCTTACTTCTTACTTTAAGAAAAATACTGTTAACACTGCTACTTGTTGGGCCATGGAAGTGCTCATCTCACAGTTCTGAATAGTACCAGAGATGGCATATCTGGAAGAAGCCTTTGTTCATTACTCAGTAAAAAGAGGGGAAGCTCCAGACACTCCCATAAACATTAGGAAAACTTTAGATATGCATATTTTTACATCTATGCTAACATCCTGTCTCAAGCTTCAGAGGGGAATAGTGTGAGACCCTATAGTCAGGTGCCCAGATGAGGTTATTCTGACAGCCATTTTGGAAATTTTAGATATTACAAATTGAAATCTCTCAGTATTGCATATTCTGTCTTCGGCCTGACAACAAGAAGGACCATTTATCACATCATCAGCCTTGCTCTATTAAGTATGTAGGGAACAGTAATTCTCCTAGATTCAGTCAGGAAAATATAGTGAAGCTTAGTTTAGATATTGTTTTCCTTTACTTGTCTGAGTCTGTTCATCAATACTAATGTCAATATTTCCTGTAATTTGAACTCTGTGGTTTACCATAAATATATATTCAGTATTTTCATGCTCTTTTATTATTAAATATATTTAAAACTTGTATTGTGGTTGGTCCTTTTAGAAAGTATTTAACCTTTCAGAGTACTTATTTTTATTTGGTGAGACCGTGTGGGCCACTCCTGAAGGGATAGCTATCTTGGTCAACTACTACCATTTGTCTTAGTATTAGTATTAATATTACACCGTATAATTGGACACTCTTTGTTAAGGGCCTTGGAGTAGCTGATTGTGGAGTGTCTCGTGGCAGGAATAACTACCTTATACTCTGGGCAGAAGGGGATACAGCAGGTAAATCTGTGCCAGCTTTTCCCAGGTGTGTGTGTGTGTGTGTGTGTGTGTGTGTGTGTGTGTGTGTGTGGGAAAAATCAAATCTCACAGTATGTGTGTGCCAGCTACTTGGAGCAGGGACATGAAGCACTAGTTTCACAGAGAGGGTGCTGAATGACTTGGCTTGGGCACTCAGCTGAGGACCTAATCCTACAGCTGTACCATTGGGGAGTCTTAATGGGGACCTGGAGGGAGACAGATAGAGAAATCCTATCCCTGGGCTGACTGCATTCCCTGTGTGCACTTAATGGAAATTGTACTTGGTGCAGACAGCTGCATCTGGAAATAATGAGTGTATCCATTTGTATTCCAAGTGAATGTTGCTCTCCAGTGTCAGTGGTGAGGATTCAGGCTCGGATTCAGGATCCTTGATTACTGGCCCAGTGTGGGGATGTCACAAAGAGAAACAGCTTTTTTGATGAACCTATGTAACAGGGAGTGAAATTCTGAGGAATACACAACAGTATCAGGTACTAGGCTCACAGAAGAGCTGTGTCATTTATGTTCATCTAGAATGACAGTAAGTAAAAGGTAGTTTACTTAGAAGTCATCTCAAAAAACAAAGAAATATCCTGGATATCACAGTTTGTTTTAAATGAGAATGGTATAACCAGAGTAGAGATGACAAAGATATTAAAAGATTGGAAGCAGTTGATAAGGACAATATCAAAAGAAGGCAGTCTCTAGGAGGAAAGGGAGCAATATGACCAAGGAAATCATTGTTCAGAAAAAAAAGAGAGATTGCTGAGCATATTTATTACTAATAGTATATGTTTGGTATTTGCTAGAGGGATAGTTAAAGTTATCCATAATAATTGTAGTAGATAGACTGGAGTCCTAGAAGGGGACCTTTAGATGGTGATAAAGTGGTAGGTGATTGAGAGTCACAAAGACTTCAATGCAATGATTGAGGCTAGTTATTATATAAAATTTGCAAGGAAATTAGCATTTCTGGTATTTTACATATATATATATATATATATGTGTGTGTGTGTGTGTGTGTGTGTGTGTGTGTGTGTGTGTGTGTGTGTGTGTGTGTGTGTGTGTGTATATATATATATATATATATATATATATACGGGTCTAGGACATTTCACTGAATGCACATTTCACTGAAACTCAAATGACTGAACACAAATCACTGAAAGCACAATTCACTGAAAACTCAATTCACTGAAACATATTTTACTGAAAGTTCTGTAGTGAGACCGTACTAGCTTCACGTACTAAAAACCAAGATCTAAAGACAAATTGAAATCTGTTAAAAAATATCAAAGTAAATGGACTCTTAAGTGTACTGCAGTAGGGAAAGCACTGGAATCCTGATTGCAAAAACTAAACATGGCATTTTCCTTTATTGCTCTTGGCTCCTAATCCTGTGCCAATAATGTCCTGCATTATCTTAGTACTAGAACTAATAAGAAAATATTTTGTCATGGAGCAACTAATGTTGTACAAGTCAAAAGATGAACATTTTGAATGTAACGTAGTGCTGTGTGGCAGTTTAGTGCAGAACAACACGGTTATTCTTTGTTTACCCTGGCCTCGTGGTAGACACATATAAAGCTCTGAATGCGCCCCAGATGATCTGTGTTTGACTAGCAGTAAAGGCAGTAGAAGGATGGGAATGATCAGCCAACTCTGGCTTGCCCATACTGGGGGTAGGGAGGCTGCCTATATTTATCAGTGTGATTAATAACATTAAGAGCCTGGGAAGCTCTGCACTCAAGTGGCATCCTGTTTTGTCTGAAGGTGGTACAGGCATGGAAGTGCATATTTATCTCCCAAAGGCAGCCATTGTGGAGCTTGCAATGCTGCTGCAGGGCGATATAGTAAGGGCACACTCCCTGGCAGCAGTATGATACTCTGCTAGCATATTTGTTCCCCACACCAGCCTTGGATGGTGATGGGGTTGAGCCCAGTTAAGGCAAAGACAGGTCTGGTAGACCTAATGAATGAGGAGAAGAACTGGTGGCAGCTGATGCTCAGTAGCAGGGAGGTAGAATAAAAAAGTTATAAGCTGCTAAAAAGTTTCATCCTGCATTCCTGGGATTGATTCTCTCACTTTCCATTTGCCTGTTGTGTAACTTTGAACAAGTCATTTAACCAGACAGTACTTCTGAATTTTAATTTATTTACTTGTTTACTGGGTAAGTGAAACAGTCCTTCATTGACACTTTTCAGTCCGAATGTGTAGGAAGGTGAGGAGGTATGGCTGCTGTAAGGCTGAGAACGGGTACATCCTCCTTGCTCATGCCTTATTGCCTTCCCAACCTATGATGTATAACATTAACATGCTAGGAGTAGGGGAAGACAGAATTGTGTACCAATTTATGATTGTTATGATTTCAGCTAATGGAATCAGATTCAGTTTGTACTACAAATATCTTAGCTTTATGGGATACTTAAAGACACACACTCATATATATATATATATATATATATATATATATATATATATGGGTCACCTTCATTTTGTCAACAGTTCATTTCAGCGACAACCAAGTCAGCAGGCCCAATTCACTGAAACTTCATTTCACTGAAACTTCATTTCACCGACACTCATTTCGTCGAAAATTATATATGGCCTATTCCCTACTGTAGAGTGACTCTGGAGTTAGAATATATAGTAAGGGGGTGTGGAGGGCGAAGAACCCCACATATCATAAATGTTTTACAGTATACAGATGCATTCTTACAAGTGCAATGAATAACTATTACCAACAAACCATTTAGTATACAGAAGCATTCTTACAAGTGCAATGAATAACTATTACCAACAAACCATTCTAGAATCCCAGTATGTGGGGGGCTGTGCTCCCCACACACTCCCTTACTATATATTCTCACTCCAGGGTTGCTCTACAGTGGGTTAGAGGCCCTATATCATTTTCGACAAAATGAGTGTCGGTGAAATTAAGTTTCAGTGAATTGGGCCTGCTGAGTTGAGTGTCGGTGATATGAACTGTCGACAAAATGAAGGTGATATATATATATATATATATATATATATATATATATATATATATATATATATTTCATTCCGCTGTTTAAGATAAATACTCATAGTTTACAAAGATTATATTTAGCAGTCTGATCTCTTCTGTACTGTGGTAGATTACATATATCACATGATCTATGAACAATTATATGAAATAAAGATATATGTAGCAAAAGCAATACAATATAAGAATTTTCAGTGTTTAGTTAACAGCTGTAAAAGTCAGTTTTGCTATCATAGTTATCTCAAAGTCAATCCATTAATAAGTCCACTAAATCTAATTAGTATACATTAACTAGCAGATGATGATGGTGTCACAGTAGGTTTAACAGTCATATCGGATAGTCTACATTAGTTACAGCATTACTGTATATTCCTGTAGAAGGGTATTTGCTGTAATAATCAAATAAATTGCACATCTCAGGAACTGGCAAGTTTAACACTTAATGCCTTTAACTATTCCCCACTGGCAATTTCTGAAACACATTTTTTTATTATTAGCCCAGTCCTGTATAAGTGCCTTCTGTTATATCTTAAATATTTGTATTTCTTAAAAATTTGGGACATTGGTGTATTTGTCTGACCTGTCACAACAGTTTCTCATTAAGCCAAATATTTATCAGCTGGATTCTGAATTCTCACAACCTCTCAAGGCTCTAAGGGGAGTCAGTGACTTAGCTGATCTGCCATAGTGGTAATTTTGCATTTTTTACATTTCAGTCAGACTTATTGCACATTTGGCATTTTCCTTGGTTGAAGAATAGCAGATGATGGATATGACTCTGTCTCCATTCTTCTTCCCATCAATGGTTTTGAAGGCAGTAGCCTTTTTAGTCTTAATGGAGTGTTTCTCTGGTGGAGGTAGATAATAGTTTTTGGTTGGAACCATCTGAACATTTTTCATGATTTCTTTTTAGTTTGAATATTTTTTTATCGCTATCCATTAGGTTGGGTTGTGGATACTTTGATGATAAAGCTATATACTGCAATTCCAAGGTTTGTGGACATGCATGAAATTCTTGACTAAAACTGTGGATCATTATTAGAGATGAAATGAGAATGTTAAAGATACTGTGGTAGGTAATCAGTATTTAATCAGTGTATTAACTCACTGTGATGATTTCCCTCTCACTTTAATTAGATATTTTCTGTCCTTAAACTACAACTTATCAGCTACTAGTTTACATCATGGTCTGCCTGGAATTTCATGCAGATTTGACATTTTCATCACTGTAAGTTCTGGTGTTGTTATTTTACACATGACAATACCAATGTGAGCTCCACAGATTATGAATTCTTTTCAGTATAAGGTTCCATAGTTCAACTGGCATAATCACTCTTGGATATCAGCAGCCAATTCCTGAAACACAGAAATTGCATCAAGAAAAGTGTAATATTCTTGAACTGGTAACTGAACTTTTTTTTTAAATTTTGCCATAGTAGTACCATATTTTAAGAATTTATAGATCTAAGTCATGTTCAGTTTGACCAGAAAAGTCATGAAGTTTGCCTTCTGACACTGATTGATAGGGAATGACAGTTATGACATTCAGTTCACGCTGAATTTTTATATTGATCATATTACGTTTTTGGATGTTACTATTATCAGAGAAGCAGATCATACTTTAAGGACTGAGGTCTTCCGTAAACATCCACAATATAATATGTTACTTCATGCCAGTAGTCATCACCTACGACACAGCATCCGCAACATCCCTATGTCTCAATTTCTTAGGATTAGGCACAATTGTTCATTGGACAACTCATATTATTATTATAAACAAGATCTGACAGACAAATTCCTTAATAGGGGGTTATGATATTGATAATATTAATATGGCCAGCAATTTTGCTTCTCAATTACCCAGATCGTCTTTGTTGCAATATCAGCATAAATCTAGGGTTGGCAATCAGGTTGGGCCGGTTCATTTTGTAACTACTTTTGGACGAAATATTAATACTTTAAGGCAGATCATCAATGGGACATACTTTAGTCCAATGACAAACAGTCTGCATTTCTATCTCTGAAATGCCTCTTTTCCTATGGACAGGGTCCCACTTTAGGTACTTATTTTAATCATTACAAACATAGAATGGGCCTCCAATATACAGCAGGTTTCATTATTTGGGGACAAATTGGTGGGATGCATATCTTGTGGCCATTGTTCAGCATGTAGTCATGTTCTTAAGAGTAAACAATTTACTAGTAGTAATACATCTAAAGTGTATGATATTTGGTGCTTTGGTAACTGTAGCATTGACTGGGTCAAATATTTAGCTACTTGTTCTGGTTCTGCTTTTTATGTGAGGCAGACTTCTAGGTCACTGAGAGTTTATATTTTTGAGCATCTCAGTGACATTAGGAATAAAAGAATGTCTAGTTCACTATATAAACAAAAAAAGTCTATGTCTTGATAACTCTACAAGTAAAAAATTATTTACTAGTTGTTTACTGTTAGTTTTATACTTGTTAGTACCCTCTACTGAAAATGGACATATATCCAGATAGAATAAACATACTATGACCCACATCACTGCTCAGTTTAAATTAATAATTACTGATAGGGTTACATGCAATAGGATGTTTAAGACAGGCTGGCATACTCTTTTGAATAATAAAAAATCTATTTGGATTATTAGGATGGGGGTTTATTTAAACCCAGTTTAAATGAGCAAAGTGGATTACCCAATGAGATGATTGTTTCTTGATGATGTGACTATTTAATAAGATGGAGCTTTTTTCACTTTTATTATTGCACTGATGAAGATGTATTACTGCTGAAACCAGTCTGCTTATTTGGTGCATTTGGAGCTGCCACAATAAATAGTTTATTTCTTCACCTTTTGATGCTGGACATTTTTGTGTTTGACAGTTATGACATTCAGGCCATGATGGCAAAGATTTTCCATGCATTTCTTGTAATATGTATACATAATGCATTAGCTATGTGCATTTTCTCCAGGTATATATTTATGCAACTGTTAAGTTAAATCACTGCAATGACAGTTGCAAGAATGCTTTGTGTAGTGGCTTATGAAAGATCCCTTGCAATGGTTTGTGATCAGGTTTCTACAATGACGGACCAGCTGTAATTTTATTCATAAATTTATTCACATCAGTACACTTTGACAAGGACATTCCTTTTCAGTCTGGACATAGCAGATGTATACATCAGTCTTCACTCTACAGTCATATGCTACTGGACACTTTTTTGCAATAGTACTGCTCCAATGTCAGATTGAGAGGCATTGACCTCCAGTTCTACTGACTGGTCATATCATAGTGCTGCAATGTCAAAACTTTTAGTCACTAGTTTTCAAAAAGAAACAGACTTCTCTCTCTCTCTCTCTTGAGGCTAAGTACCACAAATATCAATTTTCAGTAACTGCTTCAAAGGCATTGACTCTTCTTAAAAAATTAGATAAACACTGATTGGTATTTCACAATAACAAAATCAGCAATGAGGGTTTATCAGAATGGTGGTCCATCTGAACTACTGTTCTTACTTTTCAGGATTTGGCTGAGTACCTTTTCTGGCTAACACTTTTCATATACTGGTGACACAGTTGGCATTTGCCCTTGTTTATTTTTTAATTATTAAACTGCAGCTAGTCAAACAGTCATTTAAATATCATTAATTCCACTCATACCAAAATACTATCAATGATGTTTACAGTACTTCACAAGCCTTCAATGATCTAGCCCACTGAAACATCTCTGGAGCTAATAAGTTTCCAAATGGCATTAGATGAAATCAGTATCTCCCTAATTGGGTGCTGAAAATACATGGCCATGAGCTTTTTTCAATTTGATAATCACTGAAAAAAGGGACGTGGGCATCACAGAAACTACTTTTTTTCAGCAGGCAATGTTAATCTACAACTGTTTTGTTCAAGGGACAATTCATGTTCAGATTTTGTCATGCATAACAACTGTCAAAATGCTGATAACCCATCATACTAGTCCAGTCTGATTGGTAATAATGCTCATGTACTCCATCCATTTTAACTCCTTCATAATTTTTTGCATCAGTGCCACAATGGCACATATGGTTAATTGGTGCTTTTGCTAGACTTTCTTCTACTGCAATATTCAGGTTTAAAAATATCAAAAGAAAACAAGCTTTTGTTTGTAGTCTGTGATCCCAAATCACTGCACACTTACTCTTAAAATATATCAGACTGTGCTGTACAAACTTACTGCTTTTGGGAATGTACAAATTATATGCTTTATAAAAATGTGTTTATTGCAAATCTGTGAATCACTGACTCTATAACTGTGCAAATTATTTTGACTGACTGCATAGCAACCTGTAGTGTGCTGCCTTTGCATAACCACACTGTTTTTCCAACTATTCACAAGCAGATATTTCTAACATATTTGCTTGCTATACTGACACAAATTGAAACAATACAATGCATGCTTTGCTTTTCTACATGTAGCACATCACGTTTTTCATGCAGTGGTTTTATCCTATGGACAGAATAAATCAATAATGAAACTTTGAACCAGTTGTCTGAATGCACTTTGCTATAATACTATCGGCAACTCTACTATTTAGCTTAAATGAAATAAATCTTCCATTAATAGTCAGCTTTTCAGTCCAGTGATTTTTAAATTATCAACCTTGATACATTTCTACTCCCAGATAAGTAGTAGTTTGCCCATTCTCAACACAGATATAAAATGCATTTGAAAAAAAAAACAATTATGCAGCTCTGCCTTGAATGTGTTGGGAATTGTTCAGGTTAGTGACCACTCGATCATCAGTTTTAGTTGAATTAGTCATTTGCAAAATATTTTTCATCCATTTCTTTTTTACTTGAGAAAAATGATTACACTTTTCACACTTCTAGCATTCTCTTCATGAATGTTGGACATGACATCTTATTATACTGTCATGTTGATAGCCACAATTTGAACAAAATGATGGCTGCTGAGCTGAACACTTTTTTTAACTAACTGCATCATCAGCTTTAAACATAGCACTAACTTTCTTTACTGCCATACAATTTGAAGCATTTCTCAGTGCTATTCTGCTTAGCATTAACACACTAAGTGCATTTTAATTTTGCACATATCCAAATTTTCAATAAGTACTTTCATCTTACATTGGTTTATTCTGATTTTATACACATTCACATTTTTATCTGGTGTTACTTAAAACTCTGACATATATTTATTTCTTAGTCATTTTAATGCCTCAGACAAAAGTTTTATTTCTCAGCAGTGAAAAATGCACCTTACCAAATTCACGGTCTTTAGCTCCTTAATGAAGTTACATATCCATCAATAGATTCATGACAATCTGTGTTTCTTTTTAAAAATAAATGACAAATATATGGTAAGCTCTTTTTAGGCTCACAATACTATTGAAACTTGTCTTTAATGAAAACCAAATCAGTCTGCTGTTCTTTTATAATATTAAATGCATTAAATAACTTAATATCATCATCTTCACTCACGTATGGAAGGGGACATATCTGGGGACGGAAAAACAGTTGTAGAACAGTTTCAGCTGTTCTTACTGCTGCTAATACTTATTCAGTCAGATTCAATTAAGCGTACATGGTAATACAACATTTTGGATTCAGTAAGTGGTGCACAGCCCCTCACAAACAAGGTAAACACCGTGTCATGCTAATCAACCAATCCAAAATTGCTATTCAACAAGATATAAAGCAACCATGTAGACTCAGTGCTGGTTTTTCCTGTGAATTCCAAAACATGTTGGAATGCAGCCAGGGAAAGGAGTCTACACAGAAACAGTGTTAGGGGCTGCTGTTGCTTTAATTCATATATATATATATGCAACAGGCTGAAGTCAACATTTTATCTTTGTAGTGCTTTTAAGTAAGCATGCAATAGATAATTGCTCATTTAAACCAGGCCATAAATCTGCCTTCAGGCGCAGTTGCCAATCTAGCTTGTACTTTTCAAGGTTAAGTGTCCGAATTTTATAAACAACACACAGTATAAAAGATAAAATATTACCTTACAGTTTTTACTTATGCATTTATTTCTTAAATTAACTTTAGTTTTAAAACTTAGCATATCTTTTATTGTAATTGTCCATTTTAAGTCTTTTATGAATGAAATGTTACTATCAAGGAGTTGTCCCTTGTAAGAATTTATTTATTTATTTATTTTACATTTGTTAACCGGGCTAGTCTGGCTGGATACATGTCCATTTTCAGCAGAGGCTATCATGCTATAACTTTACACATTAAAAAGATACCATTAATAAAAATAGCAATCAATCAAACAATAAAACAATCAAAAAATGACAAAAGAAAAACAAAGTAAAATAGAATATACAGTATTACCAGGCTTGTTTTGCAGAGGGCTGAAGAGGAAAGCTCCACTATTATACTAGAAACTTTACATTTTAAAAAAAAAATCACTAGAACAGAAAAGATACAAACATTGCAAAAAAGCAAGATACAATTTAATATCCAGAGTTAACTATGAGAGCAGGTAGTGTAACAGTTATCAGTCAGGATTCGAGCATGGGCATAGCCAGTGATCTTGCAAATGAATTCTAATCTGTTTTTTGAAAAGGTGACATGAGGCTAGGGAGGTCAGTTCAGTGGGAAGTTTATTCCAATATGATCCAGGAGTCACCTGCTTTATTATTAGATTTGATAGTAGTTACTAGGAGCTTGTTGGCTGAGTAAGATTTTTATAAGGTGTGATAAGGTTTTTCAGTATGGGTGTGTTGGAGGGGTAATGTAGAATTTTAAAAGTGATGACAAATTGCTGCAGGAGTATTAGGTTTGGAAGTTCTAGCCAGTTGAGTTTCTTTAAGTTAAGACAGTGATGAGAATGGAGAGCTAGTTGCAAATCTGGCAATACTGTGGTAGGCTAAATTAAGTTTCTGAAGGTTAGCTTTAGAAAGGTTAATAAAGGAGGGAGAGGCATATAGAAGTGTGGAGATGAGGTGAGTTTGGGCAAGAGATACTCGGGATGTGGCAGTCAGAAAGGGCTTAAGTCTGTAAAGGGCTCCTATCTTTTTATTTACTGTCTTGATAGTTAAATCAATGTGTAAGTCAAAGTTTAGCTGATTGTCTATGGTGACACCTAGCAGTTTTGCGGAATGGTCAGGCTTGATGATAGTGCCATTCGACGACATAATGGACAAACTCATTGGAGTGGATTTAAGGGTTGTGGTGAAGAGTAGAAGTTTGTTTTTTTTGGGATTTAGGAGGAGACAGATATGTTGAAACCATTTTTCTGCTGCTGTGAAAACCAATTGTGTAGAGGAGTGGAGTTCTACTGGGGATGGAGCAGAGCAGATGAGAGTAGAATCATCAGCATACTGTATACAAGTGGATGTAGGGAGGGAAGTGGGTAGGTTATTTATGAATATAGAGAAAAGTAGGGGACCTAAGATGGACCCTTGTGGGATGCCTATAGTAACTGGGAGTTGAGAGGATAGATGGCTGTCCCAAAGGACTGCTTGTTTTTGATTTGTCAGGTATGAATCAAACCACTGTAGTGCCAGTGAGTCAAGTGACAGGGATTCTAAAGTGTGGAGGAGAAGTTGATGGTTGCAGAGGAGAACAGGTTGTTGTTACGATTTTTGTTTATTATGTCAGTGAAGGAGAGAAGGGCAGTAGAAGTACTGTGGTAGGGCCTAAAACCATGTTGTGAGTCTACAAGCAAGTTGTTATTCAAGAGATGATGTAAGAGCTGTTGGTGTATGCAGCGTTCCATTATTTTGGATAGTGGAGATAGAAGGGCAATAAATTTGAGAGTTGAGTTGCCTCCTTTATGGAGGAATGATATGGGAGATTTTCCAACAGGAAGGGATTTTGGATTCAGTTATAGTTCTATTTATTAAGATGGAGACTGGGTAGGCTAGTTCGGTAGCAGCTAGTTGAAGATATTCGATAGTAATTTTATAGGTTGTGGAGACAGTATTAAACTTTAGTATGGGGGTGCTGTTTTGGGTATGGGTTTTGGAGGGATAGGAGGAGTCATGGTGTTTGCCCTGTTTGAGAGAAGAAGTCATTGAAAGTGTTGGCTATTATGTCGGGTTGGCTTTGAGATAGGCTAGCCTGGATGTAGAAGTTTGTTTATTCCTGACCAAAATTGTTTGGGGTTTATCAACTTGCTAAACATAACATTGAAATTTAAGGCTTAGTAGTCACATGATGTAGTCACATGGTAGGATATCTTGAATTCTATTGGTCAAAGCAGACCACCCACCCTGATAACAGTAATTTATTAGAACAACATGGGGTACCACAGCCAAGGAGGTTGGAGTATATCAAGGGGAGGCAACACCACCCCATGTCTCAAATGATGGACAGATCTTACACAATTCCCCCGGGAGGGGCAAGCCAAGAGGCAAATATTGGAACTAGAGGTTTTAGAGTTAACAGGTCATAATGAAATTCAAGCTTGTCATACAAATTAGGATGGTTGTGTCTATTGGTCATAATACTAGTGGTAATTTTAAAGTATGCAACTATTATTCACCACACTGACACAATATGCTGCAATCTTTTTGCAAGGGGTTTTATCTTTGTTCTGAAAAAACGTGCGAATATAGCAGACTCGTGGATTTAAAATTGTACACGCATAAATTAAATTTCAATGTTATGTTTAGCAAGTTGATAAAGGCTTGGATATTTTGTGTGTTTCTAGCAGCTATAATCCTCCCCTTTATCTGGTAATCCAACTTTACAAGAAAATGTGTGAACTGGATTTAAGGAGGCAGCTGAGTTGAACCCCAAGTCTCCTAACTACAGTAACCTTACCAAGGAGGAAACAATCAGGTTACGACAATTTAGGAAGAATTTTGAGATTCATATCATGAAACTCGATAAAAGTAGATGAGTAGTGTTCATGAATAAAAGCGACTACTGTAACAGGATGAGACACCTCCTTGCAGAGGATATCTGTTATGATGTTTCCATTAATGAGATGAATGGTGCCTACAGAAAAATTAGGGGTAACCAGCAAGATTAGTTTAGAGACAAACAAATTAGGATGAATGAGTTACCTTTTTAAATGTGGCAAGCCCTATGACCACTTCTATTTCTGGAATGCCCAAAATCCACAGGAACATTGAACAACACCCAATGTGACCAATAGTGGATGCCACAGGACTGATTACCCACTCATATGCAAACTTTTTGGACGAGAAGCTCAAAATGTTAGTCATGCAAGAAGATCATGTTTGCCATGACTCGTGGGAGTTTTTATGCAAGATCATATCATACAATAATTCGTATACATTCATTACGATGGATGTTAAGGACTTGTACACTGTTATCCCATACCAGTTGGGTATCGAATGGTTCACTGGATTCCTACATGACAAGGTAATTTACCAGGACCATATCAACCTTTACAAGAATCTTATGGAGAATGTACTGAAAAAAACTTAATTTTTGAAACAAAACGTATTTGCAGAGTAAAGGGGGTGGCCATGGGTTCACCATGTGGAGGATTGTTTGCAAATATTGTGATGATTCAGTGGGAGAAAAAATACCTGTTCCCATCTGAAATTTTTCTTATAAGTTCTACACATTTTCTGGATGACATCTTCATTCTCTGTGACAGTGGTAAAGAACTCATCTGAGGGTTGCTAGATAATACTAATAGTACTGAGTTTCTTAAATTCACACATGTATGTGATGACAATAACATTGCCTATCTTGACATTTGGCTTATGAAGGACACAACTAACTAAATGTTTGTGTCAAAGATCCACAGAAGGTCCACCTACTCCAACAGCTTTCTTCATTTTTCCAGCTTCCATCAGTTACCCTAAAAAGAGCTGTGGTTAAAGGGCAGCTCATTAGAGCTGAAAGAATGGTTACCCTGGATGAAGCTTTCTGGGATGAGTGTTGTGTGTTGAAAGATATGTTCAGCTTATGGGGGTACCCAGTAGACTTCATTGATAACTTGATATACGAGTCCATCAACAAATGAGAGCAGAGGGAGGTTGTCCCAACTTTAAATAAGATGAATGTGTCTGACAATTATAACAATTCTATTCATGACACCCAACCCATTATTCGCCTCCACTATGAAGTGCCTTTTGAAAGTGCATTTATCACCATTGTTTTGATGGATGGCTAAAATTAAATATATTTTGGTGAAAAATTGGCGAATTTTGAATACTGACCAGGTGGTGAGAGAGAATATGTGGGTATATCCAAAAATTGTTTATAAGGGGCGAAGAACCCCAAGGCATTACTGGAAATGGGGATAAATATACCTAGGGCAAAATTGAGCAACAAAAATGTTGGTATAAGTAAGTGCGGTCAGTGCTCCTAATGCCACCATATGTTGATAGAAAAGAAGGGCACGATTGCTAATAATATCATTCCAATTAAGGGGCACTACAATTGCAGTACATAGTACTGTGCACTTTGCTCATTATGTCCTGGTTTTCACATTGGCAAGACTGAGAGAAGATTCTGAGATAGGGTCTATGAGCAGTTCTATGACATTAAAAACAGAACAACACAAATGCACTCTTTAAACATGTGCACCAGAATCCTGGATACCAATTTACATTTGTGATTTTGGAACAAGTCCTATTAAATGATATGGGTGCCCATGGACACACACCCTTGAAAAGCACAAACTCTACTGGCAACTGTTCCTGAAGGCAGATTTGTGGCCAGGTTTAAATGACCAGGTATCAATTGCATGCTTGCATAAGTTAAAAGCACTACAAAGATAACGTGTTTTCATCTTAACATTTAATGTTGAATTTTATAAACACACAGTATAAAACATAAAATATTACCTTACAGTTTTTGCTTATGTATTTAATTCTTAAATTAATTTTAGTTTCCTAGCATATCTTTTAGTCTAATTTAAATGTCTGTTTTAAGTCTTTTATGAATGAAAGGTTACTATCAAGGGGTTGTCCCTTATAAGGAGGCTTGGTACTCACATGATGGGTTTTTTTGAATTCTATTTGTCAAAGCAGTACTTTTAAAGAGGATGTACTTTCATGCATTTTATCTGATGAAGTTTTTAATTTTAAGATGAAAGCGCTCATGTATTCAAGTATTTTTGAATTAAAGAATTTAACTTTTGAAGGATACAGAGTATTTCATTTACTCTACAGTCTGGATAATTTTGCTTCAGCACTGCTTCTTTCCTAGTTTGTCCCTTACACCTAGGTTTGAATCCCACAGTGTAAAAATCAATTTTCTCAGTATATAATGGTAAAACCAAATGGGTTAGGTGATTACATTTATGCCCCCAGTGCATGTCTGCAAACCTAGCTCACCAAACAGTTACCCTTCAATTTCCAATATATATTTCCAGGCTACATCAGTAGACACTCCTCAAAGTAAGGCCAAGTGTCAAATTAACCTTCCAATTGCAATTATTTAATTTTTCCCTACTTGGCACTGCTGCTGTCCACTTGCCATTGTGCAAATGCATTGCTCGCATTTGCACACTACCAGTAAACACAATAACTGGAATTGGTGGGAAAGCATCAGTCTCCATTGCTGTACTTCTGCTGGTAGACATGGCTGGCTACTGGGGAAGGTGCCAGGTTTAGGGTACAGAGGTGGGTGTCTAGGAGTCCAGGATATTTGCTGGACTCCTGGTAAAGCACCACAGCCAAATGTTTCTGTAAGGGGACTATTCTGGCTCCTAGTACAAGTCTGAGGTGTGGAATAGTTTGGCCCAGGCTGTATCCAGTGCCACGGGTATCCTGTGTACTAAAGAGCATTGTAGGCATCATTTTAATGACCTACACAGGAGAAAAAGGGATACTCTCAACCACTGGTTGGTGGAATTTGAGACTGCGGACATCCCACAACTGTGTTAGCATGAAATAAATACAATACTTGTTAGACTTAGAAAGCTTAATATATGCAAGACTGGTATGCATAATGCTCTTCGCTTCTTTTCTGTTCTTTTCCCCAGTTGCCAGGGAGCATGAGTTCAAAGGCTAATGTTGTTCAGCTGGAGAGACTGAGGGAAGCAAGTGGTATATATGCAGCAGAAGAGAAGTGTTATTGTAGCATTAAAAGTTAAAATAGCTTTTTTGGTAATTTATAGAGTTGTATCAAATTAAGCATGCATATCCCAACTGTAAAAGTTAGTATGCATGCATTAGTCTAGCACAAACCAATTGTAAGAGTCCAATATTAGACTGCAGTCAGAGGTTGTGGGTTAAAATACCACAATTCACAACTATACAGTACTGTTATTTCTTCATTAATATTTGCATTAATTTAACAACTCTATACCAGTAGTACAAATGCCCTGCTGTAAACCATAATCTGTATAATTGGAACATGCATATGTGCAATATATGCACATTTCAAGGACTATTTTCAGCAAACAGTTCTATTGTGTGTATCTGTTAGGAGGAATACTTAAGTATAATACTTAAGATAAAAAGTTATATAATTGTATAAATGCAGTGTATGTCACATATAATGGTACTAATGTTATCTCTTTTTTCTCTCACCCCAACCCTTATCCTTTTTTTATTTTCTATTATATGTTGTCAAAATGTTTCCATGTCATCCATGTGTACATCAGTAAGTGCTGCACAGCTCCACTGGGTCCAGAACCAATGCCCATCACATCTTGGAGCAAACCTGGCAGCACCTTCTCTGCTGCCCCTGCCCTCAGGAAGTCCTGCCCCAGAAGCTGGAACAGTGGCAGAGGCAGTGATTCCATCACCCACAGTGAGTTGCCAGGGATGGTGCATACGGTCATGCAATGCACCACTGGTGCACTCCTGTGCCAGATGGTGAGGCTGATCTCCCTCATGGTCCATAGGAGGAGGAGGAAGAGACATGAAGCACTCCAGCCACCAGCTGAGTAAGTGAACAGTGATGACAGTCCAGTTGGTGAGGAATCAATTCTCACTCTCTCCAAGCTTGATGGACATGGGCCTGCATTGTCCCCTCCCTCAGCCCAATCATGGTGTCCCCCAATCTTTGTGTCAATCACTGTCCCTGCCTCTTGCCTTGTTTGTATTGTATGTTTGTAACTGCTTCCTTACCTACCCAACTTACCTGACCCAGACATACCTTCGTCCCTTTCCCAACATTCCTCTCTTACTGAAATTAAAAAAAAAATACGCACCTGTTCCACGAAAAAAAATCATCCCATACATAGCTCTCCATTTCACACAGACATCTTCTTGACACACTTGATTCAGTCCAACTGGCTGTACAACAGGATTGGGTTGTGGTCACCATTCTTTGTGGAGTGACAGTCCAAATTCAGTTATTATTATGCACGCATTTTCAGTTTACACTGTTAAGGAAATAGATAGCTACGGTTCTTTCTCCTCCACATTCCTGTACTGATTTGCCTTTGTTCTTCTCTCTACTTGCTCCCCATTTCATCACTTTCCTATCTTTAACACCTTTAATCTGGTCAAAAAACAGAATCATGCACAACACATAAGTAGCAGAAAAAGCAATGGATCCCATCACTTTTTGGGCTGTATATTTGAACAAAGATGTGCATCATACACCAATGTGCAGAGATGGTGAGTGGCAGCAAAATGCTGTGGTTACCTCTGAGTAATGCCGCTTAATCCCACTGTACTGTGCCAACACACAGCAACACATGTACTATAAAAAAATGCATGTCACTGCATTATCAATGTTTATTTTAAAGTATTTAAAAGTATTAGATATATTTGGATTTGAACCCAGTATCACCTGGGATCAAAAAGAAATGTGTCATTGCATTTACGGCTGCTGCCACAGAGATCATTAAGCTGCAGGTGTGTTTCATAGACTCATTACTAACTCTCAGACATTAGCAATGCACCTCACATTTGTGCACTGCTTAGCTACGCACAAACATGAATAGTATTGGAAATGTGTATTTCACATATGCAAACACTTTGCCAACCATCACACAAACCCACTACTCACCAGCTATGGAACAGTAAATATTATGTATTACTGCTTTTTACTACCCATTTCCTGTCTATGACATGAAAGTACATGTGGAAACATAACAAACTGAAGGCCCTATCTAATAACATGTCACGTATTTACAATATAGCCATGTGTTGTCTCTCCCCAAGCACTGCAACACTGGTGTCTCAGTACTTTTTCCACACATATATCACCTGCACTACAGAAATTAATATCAAATGTGTGATATGCAATGCACATCAATCTGGTAACATGCAGAACTAGAACTCTTGACCCATAAGACTAAAAAGCCTTATCTGCAAAGCTAGGGAAGGAATCAGCATGGACCTTATCCAAAGGGACATAGGTGACCTTCACCACACTTCACCCAACCCAATTTGGTATTGTAGATCTTGTTTATTAAACCTAGTGCACTTATTTGATACTGATCCCAAAGACCTGAATGTGGGATAAAAGGACATACCACCAATGATGAGTTATCCAAGCCTTTGACACTATCCCGCATTCATGTATCATAGAGAAAATCTCCCCTATGGGGATTAACCCATACATTAATCGATGGATAGCCAACTGGCTTACCGACAGAACACACACTGCCAAAGTTGGGGACTGCATCTCCACCACTAGCCCACTTGCCAGTGGAATACCAGAAGGATCTGTGCTGGGCCCTCAACTGTTTGCAAACTATTTCTCTGATGCCCGGGAAATGTTAGATGGCCTGTGGTTTACCAAATTTGCAGATGACTGTTAACTGAGCGTAGTCATATAGAGTCCCCCAGTGATGGAAACATGTTACAGAAGGGGCTAACACAAACAAATGATTGGTGCCAAATTCGTGGACTGAACCTTAAAGCAAACAATGCCTCATTGTCCCCTTTGGAAATGAAGTACCCCTGCTAATTATGATGTACATAACACACCTCTAAACTCAAACACAGTATTGCGAGACTTTGGGACACATGATGATAGCAGTGTACACTTCAATCACCATGTGTTCATAGTAGTGAGACACACATTCTATATTGAGCACCTTATAAATAAGACCATCACAGCCAAGACCAGGGAGGTCATATCTCTGCTGTACTCTATCCTTATCAGACCACTAATTAAGTACAATGCTCCCATCTGTCTGCACCTCACCAGACACATGCAGCAACTGGTGAAAACACAGATGTTTGTGACCGGGAGAATCCAGGGCCTCCAAAACATGGCATACATGGAAAGACTGAAAGATCTGTACTGGACTGTACTCAGTATCATGCAGGCTGTTGAGAGGGGAAATATGCCTGGCCTACAGAGCAGTCTCAGTCCTTGTCCTACAGGAAATGTGGGACATCTGCAAATCAAATGGGACAAGAATAACTTGCTCCAGGGATCTCAGCCTAGTCTGTGACATAAACAGTACATTCTGGAGAGACAGATATATTTCCCAGTGCTTGATGCTCCTGTGTAATAGGCTCCCACTACATGTGAAGCAGTGGCCCTCAATGACCCTATTCAAGGGCAACCTTGACAACTAAATGGGTGATTGTAAATTCACCCCTGGGGTAGCACCTATGTCCATCATGGAAAGGGAAGTTTTGGTACTGGTCACAAAATTGCTCTGCTAACAACAATCATCTAACTATGCTCAATAAGGTTACTTGTGTTTTTACACAGCTAGGCTTGTAAATGCACTAGGGCCATTAGGGTAGTAACCTCCTATGAACCTATGAAGGCCTCCCAACATCTTTTCTCCAACATGGCCTGCTGATGTCATCCATTATAAGTTGACCTGCAATCTTGTAAAAGTCAGACTTGTGCTGAGGAACTTGAGTAAAGTACTCAGTTCTGTAGTCTGTGTGCTTAGGTAGAGGTTCTATTCTCAGTGCAATCAACTGGGTGTGTGTGCATGCTCTTGCATGACATTACAGAGAGCCTTTTACACCAGCATGTGGGACACTGTTATTGCCATATTCTCCTCAACAAACACTGTTGTTGTCATCAGCTATAAAGTGTTATCTGAGACACTCCAAGTGAGAGTTGAGCTATAGTGCTTGCCTTACATACAGAGGTCTATAGACTGTGTACTTAGATCGGTAGGGGTTCTATTCTCACTGTAGTCAACTGTGTGTGTGTGTGTGCGTCTTTGTGCTCTTAGCTTGACATTACAGAAAGCCTTTTACACCAGCATGTGTGACACTGTTATTGTCATATTCTCTGCAACAGACATTGCTGATGTAATTAGCTACATCTGATTTGTGGACATGCACTATTCCCACCAGGACAGGGTTGGAGACTAGCCTGGAGGCCAGACAGAAGTCACCTCATCCTATACAATACAGATTACAGTGACATGGCTTTCAGTCTGTCCGCATACATCATGCCATGGTTTGTAGGCCCTGTGCTGTCTTGATGAGAAAGCCCTGTGGTCTCTACAGCTGCTGCATGTCTCTGGTGAGGTACATGAAAAAAGAGCATTATACTCTATTAGTGTTCTGACGAGGTTTGAGTACAGTGCTGTCATACGATTTTAAGATCTGAATATGATGGCATGACTTATGATGTGCACAACATAGGCTTTCAATACCAGTGCTGACCTTGGTGGTCGACCTTCAGATTGCTATCTACATGTGTGCCCAGTACTTGTATCACTGGATGTCAGCATAGCAGGGACTGTTGTCAGTGCTGTAAGTAGCATGCAATTTCACTTTTCAGAAAGACAACATAAAGACACATTTCTGCATTTATTTGTAGTTTGTGTGGCTTTGTCACCAATCATTTGTCTCAGTTAACTCCTCCTGTAGTATATTACCATAATTGGTAGACTCAGTGATTGCACCCAATATGGACAAATCAGCAAACCTGGCAAGCCAAAGGCCATAGAATTTAGCCTGAACTGTTGAGAAATAGATTCTAAACAGTAAAGGGCCAAGCACAGATCCCTGGGGTTTGCCAATGGTGACAGCTCTACTAGTGCAGGTTGATTCACCAACTTTCACAGTATGTGTTCCGTCTGTGTACCAATAGTTTACCCGTCTAGTGAAGTAAGGGTTAATCCCCAGCTGGGAGTGCTTCTTAATGATGCCTGCATGGGGGATTGTGTCAAAACCCTAGGCCAGATCACAATAGTCAGTATGCACTGTCTTACCTTCATTCATGCCTATCACATGAATCACTGGGCTGTGACAACATAACAGATCACATATGGCCTGACTTAGGACATATACCTTTCTGATACAGTTGAATGCACACTTCAACACACCGTCCACATGGGCTATGTTCCCATAGAAGGGTGCACATCAACATGCATCCATCTGAGATGGGGGGACAGCACCTGATGCATGCATGTATAGACACATCCCGACTCTCCTCAACTCTGAGGTAGATCAACATGTCATCATGGACCATTTCTAAATGGGCACTAGTAATATCCTGACTGTGTGCAACAGACCTGTAT
Source organism: Protopterus annectens (assembly GCF_019279795.1). NCBI lineage: Eukaryota > Metazoa > Chordata > Ceratodontiformes > Protopteridae > Protopterus > Protopterus annectens. The sequence goes on from NC_056743.1 coordinate 645,374,232, forward strand.
GAGTTGTTAATGCTACATTATGTCTGCTATATCTGATAGATGTCCTCAAATAGGTTGTCAAGGGTATGCATGATGACAACACTATCATCTTGAAGAAGTTGACCTGGCCAAGGCATTTGACACAAATCCACAATGAGGTATTCAATCAACACTGTCAGATGTAGCCATAAACAGCTATATCACCAAGTGGGCAGACCAGTGTATCACATACATGGCATCTCACTATGTTGAAATGTGTGAAGGGACCTATATTACAGGTCCAGTGATCAGGTCCATACATCAAGGCTGTCTGCTAGGCCCTTTCCTACCCATTATTTAAGTGATGAACATCACAGATGGCAATCACATCCTGTGTCCAAACAGCTGCCTGAAGGACTGCAGATTGTGGGCAATCGTTTACTCTAACTGTGATATTAGTATAATACAGACAGTATCAACACATACCAAAGACTGCTGCCATAGCCAGGTCAAAACCTGAAATGACAAACATGTGAGGATTTGTTAAGTCAGGAAAACACATGCACAACCCAAGTACAATGTGTACATCACACCCTATAATCAGACCAACAGGTATGTGATCTATGTCCTGGGGTATATGGTAAGTGGAACATCCATCAGCATGAGGTCACAGTGCTGGCTATTCCCTTGTATGTAACACAAGTACTGAGTATGTGGGGACATCCACATCAGAGGCCATAACACCCCCATAGCTCCCAGCCTTCATCACAGCAATAACTGAGCATAATGCACCCTTCTTCATGTACCTCCCTACACATCTTCCACTAATGTGCAACTGAAGTGTGCCACCTTTGTCACAGTTAGCTGTCACACAGCTTATTTGTCATATCTAGGTATTCTTTTTGTGGCATAAGCATGACTGTCTGATGGTGTGGAACACCAATCAAGTTGTTACACCAGATGCATGTGTGTTACCTGTTCTGGTGATGCAGACACTACATACATAGGTGTTTGACAACATTAATGGCATGGATATCATTCATGCCAGTATGTATTGTGACATATGTGCCATGCACACCAGTCAGCTAGTCTGTATTGCTCATAATGTCACATACAGGTATAGCAGTGTCCCTCCCAACACCTCCAGAAGATGTTATAGTGCCATGACAGTGTCTGTGGTTACCCTCAGAGTGTGTACATATCATAATAGTTGTACTTTTGTGCAGAATCATCTCTGATCACTCTAAATCACATATGTTATGTGAGAGGCATGGGATTACTGGCAGCATTATTCTGATATTGTCCATGATTGCGGTTGGTTCTTTCAATGTTGTCCATGAGCCTTTACCTGTGTCTAACTTGCTGGAGACCTCTGCTGAGATTACACTCCTATTCAGGCAAATCAGTTTGCATAGCTTCTCAATAGGCACTCTGTCCCAACTGTATGTCAGATCCCTGATAGATGTCCTCTGCATCATTCATGTAAGGATGCTTATCTCACACAGACATCCTCCCCATTGTTATGTCACCTAGTATGACAGTCACATAATACAAATTTTCACTGTGCAGTCCCTACTCTATCATATAGATATGTGATTGGTGTTGCTGCTACGACCATCTTCCATTGACCTGCCCTCATCTGCTATACATTCGGTTGTTTCACCTGTCCTGTTTCCCTGTGTTCATTCCTACAATTCTTCTGTGTGTCCCTATTGAATAAATGCACTTCCCCTGAGTGTTTATTTTACATAGCAGTCCATGTACCATTAGAGATCATTTGCACAGCTTCAGTACAGAATGCCAGGAATTGAATATAACAATACTCTGCACTGTATATACAATGTCCTGTACTGTGTTTGAACCATATACTTAGCATTCATACTTCTCAACTGTCTAGATTTTCACAGGATATCCAGATTTGTTCCTTATCAAATTTGTGGCTTTCTGCCATATCACTGAGATGATTTCAGGACTGATGTGACTCAATATTACATACATTTGAGTTTCATACTTCAAATCCTACAGAACATGTGTCTTAGCAGAAGCCCCTGGTTATTCTAGCACATTTCTATACGGCACATATGTCAAATATGTCATCCCATTATATTTGCCTTTGTCCTGATTGAGAGCTATCTGTGAAGCCCTGGTGATCACTGTGGAATTCCGTACAAAACCACGGACCATTAATGCTCTGATTTAAACAGGAGTGCTACACATGTTCACTTACATAGTTTCCTGGATAGCGACACTGTTGCCAGCCATGAAACCTCTCATAAATGTTGTGCGAGGCATGAATATGCATTGCTGTAGGCTTCACGCAAAGCATGCATGGAGTTTATTGAATCCCAGGAATTGTTTATGTTCAGACTATGTCTATTTCTTGCTGCCTGCTGGAATCTTGGACTAAAGTTCCTTTAGAATTGTGCTAAGTGTTTTTTCTTGCTACCTAGAGACCTGTACTGGAGGTCTTTTGGAATAGATGATGTTAGCCTCTGTAGTTTGTCTCTCTTTTCAGTCTCATCCCCTGAATTTCTAAGATTTTGAAGGCAGTTTGTATCCAACACACTGAGCATTTGTTTTGGATAACTGTTTTTGTGCAGTCTGTGATTATCCTCTGGTGATTTTATTCCACTGACCTTGTTTGACACTGAAACAGCAACCTGAATTGGACCGTCCATCAGAGTTTTACCCAAGGATGTTTTTTTTTTACTTTTCTTTTAATTTTGGAACACTGCTGTCTAAAAGACAATCGGTTTCATTTTGATTTACATTATTTATGTCAGTACTGAGTTTTGTTGATCCGCCCAGGGTCTTTGACTTTTTTAGTCAATGCTAGGATGTTTTTGCTCTCATTACTGCCAAGTGACGCCTCCAGGTGCATCTGCAGTTACCCCTCTCCTACCTCTCCTCTAAAAATAAATGGGTATTTGTTAAAAATGTAAGGTGATAACTTAAATTTTTAAATGCTGAAGCCACGCCCACTAGGGGTTAAAGGTACACACTTAAAAGAGCTCTACTGGAGGGAATAAGTTGGGTAATTGCACCTATTTTCATTTAACTCACATCATGACTTAATATATTTCACTTTTACTGTTTTTTTCTCTTTTCAGTTATTCATGTTAAATGTTTCAGTTATATATTTATAAAATGCTTAGGAATTTTAAACAAGTAATCCTGAACTTAAAAATACACTGCAGTATAATTTGCAGTGGCTTGTCTCTCCCAAAATTTGCCAGGCAAAGAAATATGCAACTTTCACACTTGCTCACCATCTCAGGTAGTAAGGAGACAAATGGAAGTTTAGCCTCAAACACACACACAGACACACACAGACACACACACACACACACACACACACACACACACACACACACACACACACACACACACACACACACACACACACACACACACACACACACACACACACACACACACACACACACACACACACACACACACACACACACACACACACACACACACACACACACACACACACAAACTTACACCATGAAACACCTTACCACTTCCCAGGGATACAGTGATATGCTAGATCGGCGATGTATAAGCATTACCTAACTTACAAAAAACCTATGAAGGCTTCTGCATGAAGAGATTTCAAGGATATTTTCCATTGTGAGAGAACTGTATCATCTATGTACAAAGCAGAGAAATATGCACATCCAAGTATGAAAGGTTTTATAGCAACTTAAGGCAGCTGAGACATTAGGTTAGATACTGCATAACAGGACGACGGCCCCATAATACAGAGAAGCCTCAGGGTCAGATGCAGCTGTAAATTTACAGAGAGCACTCTGATACAGATGGAAATGCATGGGCAATGGCTGTCTGAAGTATATATAAAGCATGGCAGCAAACTTTGGGGTAAAGGGAAGGAGGGAGAAGAGAGGTGTTAAGACTTGTGGTGGTATCCCTGTCCATATTCAAGTGGTAAACAGAAAATTTATATGAGGACTGTCCTCTATACTACTAATTGGCAGAGCTCCTACATGATTTATCCCATACATACATACTATTAAAAGTCAAATCACCTATGTGCATGTCCTGAAGCACTACAAAGCTCCAACCAAGCTCAAATAAACAACCTACACATTCAAGCACATTAATTTAAAAAATATACCTTTTTTCACATTTTTGCAGGGGGCAAGGCCCCCTTCACCCTCCCCAACCCCTGCAAATTATATATACCAACTCGGAGATCATACTACAGCGGGGAAAAGGATACATTTCCTGATCCTCACTGTATGGTGATCTGTAGTCATAATCATTAAACATGTAAAATTTTTCGTTTACATATTATGCGTAAATGAAGATGATGCTTTTGTAACTGCAGAGTGATCTCCATTCTAAACTTCCACGGTGTTTCCTGACATGCGCATTACGTGATTCGACTTTTAACAGTTTCAACAAAGTTAAAATTCGTTAAAGTTCATTTCCACTCTTTTCGTCTTGTTTTTTTTTTTTAAATTTCAATGTTATGGCATTTTGATCTACTGAAGTAGATCCGGTGGAGATGTACTACCTGAGGTGGGACTAATGAAGAACTGAAGACATGAAAGCAAAAACCCAGGTAGCTCCAATTGCAGAGAAGATCAAAAAGAACAGATTACGCTGGCCCACACACATGTGCAGGAAAGCAGAGAATATATGGTGAAGATTTAGGACAGACAGGAATAAAGTAAGAGGAAACAAGGGTGTCCAGCAAAGAGATGGATGGATTCTGTGAGAGAAAACCTGTGACACTCAGATATGACTGTTGAAAAAGGTAGAAGACTGGCACTGAATCAAGAGAGATGGTGGCAGTTGACACAATACCCCAACCCTATGTAAAAAAGGGGAAAATGGAATTGTTGGTGATGATGATGAGTCCGAGTTGTGGTTTTAGGTAGAGGAATCAGTCTACAGGGCATTCATTCTAAGTTAGATATCAAGTGGATGGCAAATGACATTTAATACTAAAAAGTGAAAAGTGATGCATTATGGTGATAAACATTCAACCAGAGAACATTGGTGGGGGTGGTGTATACAGTATTCAAAACTGCAGATGAGAAGAATCCTGGTTAGTTATACCCAGGATGAACAAGTTAAGCTGGAGCCAGAACACACCAGAACAAAGATGAACCAGATTTATTGTATACAGTTTTAGCACATTCATCAGAGTATATCCACAGACTTCTTCAGAAACATGTCTGTGGATATACTCTGATGAAAGTTCTAAAACTGTATACAATAAATCTGAATTGTCTTTGTTCTGGTGTGTTCTGGCTCCAGCTTGACTTGTTTTTTGTGTTTGGTTCACTGGTTTGTCGGACATGTATACCCAGGATGAACTATTAACTACTGTGTGGAATAATGGTAAGCATGACAAATACACTGACTGGTTGCATACAGCTTATTCTGGGCATTATTTGAGAACCCAACCCCTGACCCATTTACAGCAGTGGTACATCCTTGTTTGATTTACTATATAAACTTCTAGAGATCTTGAACTAAGACAGAGAAGAGATACTTACATACATACATACATACATATAGATACATACATACATACAAATATTTCAAGCACGGTCATTAATGCCCTTATAACTTGCCAATATACCAAAACAATAGTTCTCATTAACAACTGTCCAAGCTGTTCTTAAAATATCTAAACTAGTACTTGCTTTAATGTAATTTGGTAGTCTGTTCCATGCATCAGCTACTCTGTCAGAGAACCAATTAGTACACTTCCCATTCCTATAGAATCTTTTTTTTAATTTCTCCAAATCTTTTGGGTTTCTAATACCTTGATGTGAAAGAACCCCATTCCAAAGTCAAAGTACGATTAAAGTTCATAAAATTAGTATTCTTTCAATCTTTAATGTCAGCTAGAAGTGCTCTTTGCAGCACCCGCAATGTGCCCAGTAATGAGTCCTCCTGCAATTCGTATTGAGTTACATATATTGGTAACATATCCAAGTACAACTGTAGGTTCTTTTTTATAAGACCCATTGCTCCTACTACTATTGGAACTGGTTGGGTATCTTTCTTCCACATTGTTTTCATTTCTGCCTACAAATTCTGATATTTTATGACTTTGTGTGTGCCTCTCTCTCTCTCTTTCTGTATGCAAGACACTAGTCACGGAGTGTAGCAGTCTCAATGATGAATGCTACTTTTGTCTTCGTTTCATGGACCATTATATCTGGTTTTCTCACATCTGTCTTTTGAACTGATGTTAATGAGTGATCCCATGAAAAGTAGACTTCATCATTTTCTATAATGCTTTGTAACTCATGTTTCCAGTGTTTTCCAGCCACTTTAAGACCACAATGTTTGCACAATCCCCAGTGCAACAGTCTTGCCACATTATTAGGCCTTTCAGTATACAGTCCTTCTGCCATTAGTATGTCACAGCCAGCAACAAGGTGTGTGACTGTTTCCAGTTCTGTTTTACACCACCTACATTTGTCTGTTTCTCCCACATGTTGAATGGACTTTGTAAACCGTGTACGTAGCCCACTGTTTTGGGCCGCCAGTATTAACCTTTCAACTTTTGATTTGAATTTGCCTCCCCTTAACTATTCCTGCATTAATTCCTGATCAACATGAGGTTCTTCCAGGAGTTTTCTACACTTGCAACTATATTTATGCATTTTTCACATTTCTTGTCTTCTCATCTAATACTCTACCTTATATTCTTTCTTTTGTTTTTTGGCACATTCAGTTGCTGCCTAATTTTTATCTATTTCTGGTTTGATTTCCACTCCTGCTTGACATTGATATGCTTCTGCTAGACTAAGTAGGGAAGTCATCTTAGATAAATTCTCCTTATGTTTCAAAACTTTCACTAGGTTTGGGTCTTGTGAGGTCAGTAGATATGTGTGCAGTCCCACAATTGCATACATGTAATCAACTTCAAGGAGGCCCATACCTCATTCAGAATGGGGAATGTATAATCTTGGTGTGCAATGATTTTTATAAATCATTTGATGAAGCATCCTTCTTGTTTTCCTATCTAATCTATCCAACATCCTTTGGGGCAAGTCAGTCACTCCAAAACTGTAAGTTAGGACAGGAAGAGCAAATTGGTTTATAGCTTGAATTTTGTTCCTAGACATCATCACTGTTTTTGGAATTAATTCAAGTCTTCTAAAATATTCCTTACTAAGTTTTTTTTCACATTTGTTCATGTTTTATTGTTGATCCTTCATCAGTTCCCGAATATTTATACACTCCCATTTGCTGAAGTTCCTTTATATTACATTCTTGTCCCAAACTGATGTTTTCTTGGTGCTGCAGCTTTCCTGCTTTAAAGGTTGGTATTGCACATTTATCAAGACCAAATGACATTCTTATATCATCTGAAAAAGTTTTGACTACTTGCAGTTATGCTTTCAGTTCCTCATTGCATGAGCTACACAGTTTTAAATTATAGACAAAGAGGAGATAAGTCTTTACACTGTGGTTTTCTAGGAGCCAAATTATAGCCATGGCCTAATCTGTTAAGTAGAGAGCATAATGGGTTAAGGGCAGACAGAATACCATCTGTGACAGAGAGTCACCCTGGAATATCCCCCTTTGAATTTTTATCCCCGGAATAATAATTTGTCCTTTATCATGGCTTAATTGCAAAGTGGTCTGCCATTGTTTCATGGTCACTGTAATGTAATCGATTAGTGTAGGGTGTATCTTATACATGTTTAAACACTATTTTATCCATGCATGTGGGATACTGTCAAATGCTTTGTTGTAATCAATCCATGACATACTTAGATTCTTCCCATTTTCCATTTCTCCACTATGACTTTATTTAGCAACAAATGATCCTTTGTTCCATATGACTTTCTTTTATTACCCTTTTGTTCTATTACCATAATTGAATTTTCTTCTAAATGACTATAAACTCTGTCAGCATCAATTTCGGTGTATGGTTTATAAGTCATCAGAAGGCATGTTATTGGTCTATAACTTTTAGGATAACTTGCAGGTTCACTTTTACGTAGGAGCATTGTTTTTTTTGTTGTTAACCAGACTAGTGACTGTTTGGGTATGAATATAAATAGTTCTTACTCATGGCTAGATCTTCATGCAAATATGTTAATAGTTTTAGCCTGGGGTTTTCCAATTAGAGTATTTTCTTAACTTTGTTTCAATCTCTTTGGCTGTTACTTCATCCCGTTTCATATCCTGCACCTTTGAACTTCTTATTCTTTCCTTTACTTCTTCTATCTATTTAGCATCTTTGTTATGTTCCACTGGATCTTCATCGATACGTCTCCAAAATGTATTTATTTCTTCTATTTTGGGTGGTCTTTCAATTCCTTTTGCCTTGTTTCCCAATTCTCTATAAAACTTTTTGGGGTCATCAATAAATTGCTTATTTTGTACTTTTCCTTTGTATTTATCTGCATATCTTTTAAGCTTTTATCACATCTATCTTTCTGAGTATTTTTGTTGATCTGTTCCCTCTTCTATACCCTTCTAACAGTGACACTTCTCATCTTAATTGCTTTATAGTTTTCTCTATTTGATACTTCCACAATGGTATTCAATTTCTCCCCTTCCTTTCCCTCACTACCCTGTGTTCTTGTGGTAGAACTTTATCTGTTATTAATTTAGCTGCACAGTAATATATCCTGTTTACTTCTATTATATCACATGGATCTGTATGGACAGTCTTAATTAATGTGTTCATTTGTTTTATCAAACTTCTGACTTTGGGTTTTATTGACCTACAGTCTATTTTTTTATTGATCTTAATATGTCTTTTGCTATTAAATCAAGTAACTCTTCTCTTAGCTCATTTTCTTCTAAACTGAGGGCACATTTTTTGTTCTCCATTTTCTGTGGGCATTCTATAGAAAGTTCTATAGCATCTTCCTGTGGTACATTCTCTTCAATTTCATCCTGTGTCATCCATTGCTCTGTCATATGGGAACTCACTGGCCTATCACTCCTCAACATTGACTGCATCAGAGTTGCCAGAAATATCGGTTCCTTCCCTTACTGTTCAGCTTCAAGTAAATGTTTATACTAGTTTCCTGTGAAAGGCTCCAAAATATCTTCATATGGCAAATGACCTATTGCTTGCCATTCCACTGCTTTCTACTTAATTTGGATGCTCATTGCTCTGCCTTGTTGTGGTGCTTTCTGAGTTAGATTTTATGCATCCTTCACTTCACAGGTACTCCATAACATCAGTTTCTATTTAACTTCTACATTACTAATTTCCTTTTCCTCTTTGTCTTCTTATTTTTTGCACTGTAGTTTTCCATGTCTGGACCGCTTTGTCTGTATTTCTCTTGAAATTTCTTTGATGCTGCTCTTTTTTGTACTTATTAGTTTTGCTTTCTCCTTTGCATAAACATTACACCATATTCAATCTCTTTCTTTCCCATGTCCATATTTCTTATTCAGATGTCTCCTGATCTTCCAGTTTCTCCTTACTTTGGGGACCCATTACATCATGCTGTGCTGTAACCTGTGTTAGACCTTCTACACCAAATCCTTCACTTTGCAGGTATTTCATAACATCAACTTCTGTTTTTTTAACTTCGACTTTACTAATCTTTTCTACATTCTCTCTTTGTGATACTTTTTTATTGTGAAATTCTCCATATCTGGATGCCTTTGCCTGTATTTCTCTTCAAATATCTTTGGGGCTGCCTTTTTTGTATTGATTAATTTTGCTTTTGACTTTGCATAAGTATTACACCATATCAAATCACTCTTTCTTTCCCATGTTCATATTTCTTTTTTATACTTTTCAAAAATCTCTAGGTTTTGTTGTTTATATTTTTGCACTTCCTCATATGCTTCTTTTTCTAAATAGATCAAAGTTTCTCGGTCTAGATAATGTTTTTCACAAATTTGCTGTATTAATAAACACATTTTTTTATTTGAAGCATCTGTCAATTTTTCTTGTGGAAGTATTTTTATTTAATTTCTCGCTTAATCTTTTTATATATCTTGTGCTTGGAAATTCTGGGCTTTTTGTGTAATAGTAACAATACATATTTTCTTTCTTATCTTTAATAGTCCCCTCTATAGTCTTTATCGCTCTTCTTTGGCCTATCAGTTTTTGTGATTTTTGTGGACTGCTACTTCCATCTACAACAAAGGGTCATCTTCCCCCTGGGGTTGGCCTGGCCCATTTTAGGAATGTTTCCATATTTTGAGGATTCTATACTGTCATTTATTTCCATTCCTCGCACCAGTGCACCTACCAGGATTGGGCACTTTTTTATCCTTGGTCCTGGGCACCTAGCTATCTTTTTTAATGTTTGACCTATTTCTGTCCATGATATATGCTGTAGAAAACACAGTCTATATATGAGTGTTGTGTTGGTAAGATTTTGTGAAAAACAGAGCCCACCTTGTTAAGGTACTCACCAAGACTTGAGGAGTAATTAAATTTCAGCAATACTACTCTCCTTTTCTTGCTGACTTCTCTCTCCATTTGGACCCCTTCATCTTTCCATTCGGACCCCCATCATCTCTGTAGAATATTCTACATAGGTTGTCTGATGATTCTGTAGTACTTTTTGATAACCCCAAACATTTCCAGAGATAGTTGTCTCTAAATGCCCTATATGCATGAATAAGATCTCCTCTTAGACATCAGTAAGAGACACTGTACAAGTTCAGATATTTTATCTTTCATAATAACTTAAATGTTCACATCCATGGATGCCCTTGGTATATTTCTGCTGTACTCTTTCCAGTTTACTCATACTTATTTTCTTTTAGGGTTTCCATATTGTTATTCCAGACTCCAGTTTGGGTCTAATGTGACAAACAATGACTTCATCATTTTTGATTTCCTAAGCTTTATAAATCTTTTTATTCTGTATATATTTTTTTATATTGCTCTATAACTATCATTAACCAATTGGTTGATATGATTAAAAAGACTCATAGCTGGATCTACCCATATATCCAGGTGCTTAAATGAGTCTACAGTTTCAATCACTGTGTGTTGTATTAAATATTCACCTTTCAATGTCTCTCTCCCAAATCTCATATGCTTACTTTTTGATGTATTTATCAGTATATTATTCTCCTGTACCCAAATGGTCAATTTAGTCAAGTTATTTTGCAGACATGCCTTATCTGTAATATATGTAATCAGTTTACCCAATTTCAGGTCATCTGGATATAGACTGTAGACCACCTCAGATGAAAAATTTTAGATCTGAAAGATACAATTTAAACAAGTAAGGGCCTAGGACAGAGCCTGTGGGACACCCTGACTGTAACCAAGGATTTCACCTGTTCAGTTGCTGTATGATAATTGCCATGTCCTATTTGTAAGCCATGCAGCTATCCATCTTATCAAGACTACATCAATACCTTGTTGTTCTAATTTATTGATCAATGTTTTATGTATGACCCTGTCAAATGCTGAAGTTAAATCTATATAAATGACATCACAGCACAATTTTTCATTAATGGCTATTACATTGTTATAGAACATTATTTTAGAGGTCGTAATAGATCTATTTTCATCATATGCATGCTGATATATGGTTTCAAGTCCCAACCTATCCAGTTCTGACAATACCTTATCCAATATTATCTTCTCCATTATTTTCCACAAAATGAAAGTAGACTTAGGGTCTACATGACTCTGGGTTTGTCCCACTCCCCTTTCCCTTAAAGACAGGTTTAATAAGCTCATGTCTCCAATGCCGAGGAATTTCCCCATATTTATATGATCTAGTGAATAGCAGATATAATGGTACCGTAAGTTCTTGCTGAAGTATTCTCAGATCATTGTTACTAATTCAGTCTCCTACCTGTGCTTTGTTTGAATCCCGTTTGTGCAGTTCTTTTTCAATATAATCTAATTTGATTTCAGTATCTGAGGTTACCTGTATGTCGCTATGACAACTTATCACCTCTTTTGTGGAGACAAACTGTTTTGCATAAGATTTTGTAAATATATCTATAATCTGCTGTATCTGAAAATAAATTTTAGAATCTGCACAGTTTGTCAATGTGTATGTCTTTACTACTTCCACATCCTATATATCTATAAAAAGTTTTCCTGTTATGCTCAATATATTTATATACATTTTCTACAAATGTTTCTTGCTCTTGTCTCACACTATGCTTAATCTGTTTGTCCATCTTGTTTATTTCAGTTTTCAAAGTTGCAGTTTGACCTCTCTTCTATTTTTTATATTTTTGTCTCTCACCTTATCAGATAGCTTGTTCGTATAGAAGTATATCCCCCTGACATTATGTCTAGATCCTAATGTTAAACATTTTTTTGCACTCCACAATTTCCCTTTCAAAACTTTCCACATTCCATCTGCAGTTTTTCCACTAAACACCTCACTCCAGTTAGTTTTAACATGTAGCTGCTTTGCTTCCATATAATCAACCTTCTGTCCATTGGTTTAGATTTCAGTTTGGAAGAATTATTTAGCAACAAATTAACCTTTATAACCCCATGATCACTACACATCAACGGTGGTAATACTTGACTTGAATAACAGTAATTTCTTTAGGAACACAATGTTTAGTATGTTCTGCTCCCTTGGTAGTTTTTTCTTTTTTTTTTTTTACAATCTGAAGCAATTTTTGTTTCTTAATATACGTTGTGAATAATTTCCTTACTAATGTTGTTGAATCAATATTATTCCAGTCTGTTTCTGGTAAATATAAGTCCCCAGCTAATACTATTCTTCGCTCCTGTGTTTTCATGCAATAAATGTATGAATTCCTCTAGGTCATCTGCACTTGACTTTGGTGGTTTATACACTCCAACAATTGTTATATGTCCCAGATTGTCTTTATTGTCACAGTTACACAGTCTATAGTATTGGTGTTATCATGAACATGCAATAATCACAGGTCTCATAACTATCTTTAATCCCTCTCATAACACCTCCACCTGATTTTTTTGTTAGAATGTCTGTTACAATAAAAACACTTATACTCTGACAGAACTGGTTTCTATATATGTATATGTGTATATAACAAGTAAAAAAAAACAGTGTGTAAACATAAAATATAAATTCAAATAAAAACCTCTGTTACCCAGCTACTGCACAGTCAATCACAAACCAATACAGGATTGTTTAGATAAGCTCTGGCATAGTCTTCGTTATTGTATAACTCATAATTTTCTCTTTTTGCATTCAGTAAAAGAAAGCACGCTGAGCTAGATGTCTACAAACACAAAGATGCACACATACATACACATATGCATAAGCACACATTCATGCAGACATGCTTGTGCACACAAATGGGCGCACACACACACACACACACAAACAGATGGGTGCACAAGTGCATGCACACATGGTACACACACACACTCACATATACATGCATGATGACATTGACATGTTACAAGTGGCAGAGAGCATTAAGAACAGAAGAAAGAGAGAGAGAGAGAGATGAGTTCCTGAATGATGGAGTAAAATGAGAGATAGAAGAGTTGTGAAAGGGGTTAAGATATAGGAACTTGAGAACAATGTGAAATATAAAAATTTTGTGGTAGAAAAATGTTGTTAGAAAGTGAGGAGGTAATGAAAACCTTCCAAGCATTAAGGATTGTTCAAATTGTTTATAATAAACTAAAGATATTATTGGGGGATGTGCGGTCAGTGTTGCTGCCATTTTAAGCACTAAAGCTAACAGCTGGTCTGACTCATAGCTGTAATGACTTTGAGAGTATTTAGGAAACTACAAGTATCTATTTTCTATATCAAAGTTAATAACCAGCAGAGAGAATATGTAGGCAAGAAGAATAAGGTCTGAAAAGAAAATCCTGGAAGCAAAGACAGTAGTTAATAAGTGATTCCTGCTTACACATCTGGCAACATCTCACTTAGTAGGTATACGAGTGCGATTAAATGGTTTTAATTTTTCTTTTTAATTTATTTGTATGTTAACCAAGTAATCATAACTCTCAACCTCTTAGCACCAAAAATCTGGACACAGCCTAAAATAATGAGGATATAAAGGTTCCAAAATGAGACAGATTTTAAATATTGCTCTTATAAACTTAGAAAGTTGCTAGACTAACAAGATTTGTGTTAGTATGGATTTTCTGAAGGATATGAAGTCTGAAATTAAAATGTCTATCATTATTTAGTGACATCAATCCACACAGATTTGCCAGAAAACCACAAATTTTATGAGGAAAAGACTGAAAATATGAGGTCAAATCTGGACAGTTGAGAGGTATGCAAGTAAATAGAGCTTTTATCCTTTTCTGCCATAATCCAGTCAATAAAGGTAAGGGTAATTGAAATACTAGCCATCCCATGTGTTTTTCAAAGGAAGGAATAAAATGGAACATCCCTACAAACAGAGGAATATGAACATTTTATGTAGGCAGTGCCCAGAGGTCAAGACTAAGCTCTAGAACCTTGCACTGAGCAGCAGTGATGTTAACCTCTGAGATGCCATTATGTCCATTGTTTAGACTTTCAGAGAAAACTGATAAGTATGGCTTTACAACAGGTTATTTTTGCAGCAGTTTTTTTCAGTCAGAATTTGTTTCTTACATTTACTTTGACTTTACCAATACTTAGAGAGTTGGTGAACTGTACATCAGCATCCTGACTGGAATACAAATGTTCTCCAGCAGGGTATTAATTAACATGTAATGCCCACTGAAAAATGAGTTTGCCACTTCACAGCAGCATCAAGCTGCAGTGAACTTGGACAGAAAAAACTAACGTCCGCCAATATTTTACACTCGCTAAGCAGTGCTTCTGCTGCTTAGCAACTGTAAAATGTAAAAAATAAATAAATAAAAGAAAAAGTGTATGTTTGTCTGTTTTTGTGTAAGTGTACACGTGCATGTGAGTGAAAGCTTGATCGATCGAGTCGTTATTTTACACTCGTATTAGTGCGTTTATGTTTCTGTCTGCGTGTGTGAGAGAATGCATGCACGAAAGCAGAAGAGAGAGAGTGTGAGTGTGTGTGTGTGTGTGTGTGTGTGTGTGTGTGTGTGTGTGTGTGTGTGTGTGTGTGTGTGTGAGAGTGAGTGAGTGAGGGAGTGTGTGTGTGTGTGTGTGTGTGTGTGTGTGTGAGACTGAGACAGAGTGAGATCAATCAAGCTGTATTAGTATAAACTGAAGCATAAGTCAATGTGATGTATTGAAGATTGCCATTTCAGATGTTGCAGAAGGTGGTGTGCTATTTTATGGTTTGTGTGTTTGCTTATTGTTTGGCATGCAGAATGGATTCTAATATCACACAGCATATGCATAGAAAGATCCATCACAGCACAGTCATGAATGGCATGTGATACATTTATCATGGAGGCGGCAGTGAACTAAAGTGTTAAACAGAGATAATAAGCAACAAGTCTAAACACTAGGGACTACTCTTATGCAAACCTGCCATTCTTTTCTCATCATTCTAATCAAAACAGCTACACAATGCTTTGAAAGTTTAGTGGAGTTAGGCTATCGCTGAGTTTTAATGTAACTGATATTGCAGTGTCGGGCCTCATAACATATTAACACACATCGTGTTGGGGATTATTGCTTGCTTAAGGTCAGAGAATTAGCCAGTGAGACAGTTTGAACATAGACCAACATTTAAATCT
Organism: Protopterus annectens; assembly: GCF_019279795.1. NCBI lineage: Eukaryota > Metazoa > Chordata > Ceratodontiformes > Protopteridae > Protopterus > Protopterus annectens. The sequence goes on from NC_056743.1 coordinate 645,389,773, forward strand.
AGTTTTAATGCATTTTAGAATAGCAGCCATCTAGTATTGCAGTCATTTAGGGATATGTATCCTTTAAGTGGAGAAATGCGCTTAGACTTGTTTTAAGGTGTAGGAAAAAATTGTAGAAAGCACTGAAGCTATTGTTAAAATCAGAAACATTGCCAACAGATCCTTAATCTGTATGAAAAAGCTTGCAAGAAAAGTGGTTAGCTATTTAGAACTGTGGTGGTTATTTTACACTGAGGAAGTTGACAGGGCCAAGCAAGTGCCCAGCTGAGGCAGACTGGCGAGTGGGCATTGATAGATTGCCTGGAAAGTTCACAGAACTGATATTGCAAAAATACATTATAAGTAGTGATTTGAGTACTATTACAAGTAGAATGAGAGGGCATATCAGGAGAAGAAGTAATAAATGAAATGGTGTAAACTAATCAGGCACCACAGGAGTCAGTATTTACACAGTCTTTTTCAGCATGTTTATAAATGATTTTGAAGAAGGTTTGAAAGAAAAGTTCAACTTTTTGTTTGATGGCACAAAATTACGTAAGCAGGTTAGTAAAAAGACGATATAGAGAGGATGAAAAGATATTTAATAAGTGTGAAGGCTGCCAGCCTAGCTAGACAGAATTGTATAAATAATACTATGTCATTTGTAAATATTAATATAATCCACAGGCTTGGTTTACAAATGTAATGAGAACTATATGTTATGATTAAACTATATGTTGTACTGAGCTTCAAAAATGTAACCACAATGCACTCTGCTGGAAGAAAGCTGATAAGTCAAGCACTGTATGACTGATTTCAAGCTCAGAGACAGGATGTCTGGGCCAGGAAATTATTTCTATTGTCTTGATTTAAGAAATAATTACTAAGGTTTTGCATGTATAATGTCTTTTACTGCTGTGGCTTCCAGGTCAGTGCAGCTTACTAAAAATGTAAATTTTGAATTTCTATTAGCCTGGGAACCAGAGAAGTGTCAAGAATGATGTAATGTGAAATGACTCAGCAGTACTGTGTTATCAATTTAAGACTTTCTCAGAAAGCGAGAATTAAGCATTTTGGATTTTGTCTGAACCTGAACACATCAACTCTCCAGCACTTGCTTGCTCTGTAAGATTTTTATGTAGAACAGTGATTTCTCTTAGAGACAGATAGAAATAGCCAGATTACTCTAGCTGTTTTCTATATTTTCCTGTGATTTCTTAACTCTGTAATGTCATTGTGTTGAAGTAATAAGTATTGTCTTGTGGTTTTATTATTAAATATTTTTAAACCTTTCAACTGTGGCTATTTTGTATAGAGATAATTTAAGCTCTTAGAGTACATTGCATGTATTCTGTGATACTGTCCAAGCCACTCCAATAGCTTTAGTCCTGGCTCACACTTACTATTTGGATAACAGTAATATTGCACAGTGAAATTGATTACCCTTTAGGAAGGGCCTTATAGTAGCTGATATTAGTGGTTGGTGGCAGTGATTTCTACCGTATAGTTTGGAGAGAAGGGGGCATAGCTGAAGAACCTGTGCCAGTCTTCCCCAGGAGTGTCTGTGCATTTGTATATAACTTATATCTCAAAATGTGCATTTGTCAGCTCCTTGGGTAGGGGCACAAAGCACTGGTTGGACAGTGAGGGTGCTTGGAGGTTTTAGCTTGACCACTAGGCTGAGATCTGTACCCTATAGCTGTGCCAGTGAGAAGTCTTACTGGGGATCTGGGAAAAAAGGGAGAAACCAGCCCCAGACTGACTGTGATCTCTGTGTGCACTTTAGGGAAATTGTACTTTACTGTGTGTGTACTTGTTATCCTCCTAATGTGCATGGGCGTCACAATAAGAACAAAGGAATGGGCTAAAATACAGCAGCTTAAATTCAGTGCAAATAAATGCAAAATAATGTGTATAGAAAGCAGAATCTCAGTCTATATGCAATCTCTGACAGAGAAGTGCTAACAGGAGCAAAACAAGAAAGTGGCTTAGAGATCATCATATCAGATGACCTAAAGGTAAGCAAACTGTATGAGACAGCAATAAGGAAGGAAGAGGAAGTTCTTATCTAGACTAATATGTGCATTTCTTCTGGAGAAATCATTAGCAAAGCAACATAGGCAGGACAAAGTCAGTTCATAAGAAAGAAGCAACTAATGTCTAAAATAAGAATGTATGCTGATTTGCATCCAAAACCATGTAAGAGAGACTAGCATACAGTACTGTGAAAAGGCAGCATGGAGAAATTAGCAACTTTCAGCTAATTTCACGGTAATACTTAGTGTTAGATGGCATACATGAGAACAAGGGAATACAGTGTGAAAACTCTTGGTGGCAATTTAGCGGAGATGTTATTTAACATTAAGAGAGGTGGATGACTGGATCAGCATTATTGCAGTAGTAGTGCCCAAACAATGTGTAAAAAGGGATCTAGTTTAGCTGATCAAATTTTTAAATATAGAAATTCATACAGTCACGACCATATGATAGACATTCTAAAAAGGTGAACAGATTATACTGAGATTATGGTAAAGTGGGGAATTGGGGAATGTGTTGTTTTCCCCACTTTAGTGAAATTTCAGAATTGGTATATATAATTACCAGGGGGGTTGCAAGGGCACCCCCCCAGCAAAAATACTGTGTTGTTTTTTTCTTGATTTTTAGCTTTTCAAAATGTCAATCATATAATCTCAACCATATGAATTTCAACATTTAAAAAATTCTATCAACTAAGGTAGATCTATGAAAAAGTCAGGTAGTGGTAGTGGTGAAATGAACAATTAAATAAATATACCTTGCAAATTACCCAGTAAAATGTGCACACCATGTGACCATGTTGAAATTGATGTCAAAATCCATGTTTCATTGTAGGAAGATATATGCAATACAGAGTTTAAAAGAATTTAGTTAAGTAATATTGCAATGTGTTTATTAGTGAATATATTATTGGGCAATGGAGAGAAAAGTTTGAGAGAGGCAAATGTGAGATTTAATAAAGAGTGGAAGTCAGCTATAAAAAAGTGTTTGAGGAGACGATGGGAGAAGAGTAAAGGTGTAAGGGGTACTGACTGTATTATTACTGGGGTTAAGGCTGCAAAATGTAATACAGGGCATACAGGAAGAAACATGGAAATTGGCATGGATAGGGAATTAAAGAGAAGAAAGGAAGGTGCAGCAGTTAGGATTAGGCAATAGTATGGTGGAGTATAGGAAAAATGTAGCTGCGACCCGAAGAAAGGTGGTGAGTGTTAAGAGTTTAAGGCTTAAATATCTGTATAATCAGGAGTTAATTGCCATATATTATGCAAAAGCTACCTCAATTGGTTATTGCTGAGAAAGCAGAGCAATCAGGTTGTGTGAGAGAGAAAGAAAGAAAGCGTGAGAAATATATTGTGCAAATCAGCTTTGAGTTAAGGAATGGGTGGAATCAAGCACTGGACAGGCATTTAAGAAGGGCACTGACTGGTTCAGAGATTAAGGCACAGAAAGGGAAAGAGAGTAAACGGCCATTGTACTGCAGTGCCAGAATACAGAATATATGGAAGGGAGTGAGGAGGAATTAACCTGCAGGATGCAGTGAGGTATTAGTGGTTGTAAAAGGATTACTTCTGGGTGTGAAATAAGTTGATTTCAAATAGAGTGTATAAGAAACTAGCGGTAAGTTGACAAATACATGCTTAAAGGTTAATACTTTAAACCATAAGCAGATTGCTATCAGGCCAGCATTGCTGGTTATTTAATAATAAAAAAATATTCAATACACAATCTTGCTGGAAATAATTTCAGACATTTATAAAACTATAACAAAATTCCTAGGGTATAATAAAAAGTTAAATGCGAGATTTTCAGAGGTAAATAAGGCAAAAGTATTTTCTGTTATGTGGAAGAACACTATTCTGACAGTTTTAGTTTTATCATCCACCAATGTGAAGGCATGTGGTTTTAAACCAGTACATAATTGTAAAGCTGTTCAGAAGTTAAATAGGGATTCAGTGCTGTACAGGACTGGAAGCAGTGTGTGTGTGTGTGTGTGTGTGTGTGTGTGTGTGTGTGTGTGTGTGTGTGTGTGTGTACAGACCTCATGGAATTATTTAAAAGCTACCATTAACAAAACAGTTAATGAATAAATAAATGTATTTGTAATAAACACTAAACATGGACTGCATTCTGGTTGGTGAAGAAACAGTAGTTGAGTACATCAGGAAACTAATGTGAACATACCAAAGCATCAAACTCAGTTTAGTTAGACAGCAATACTGTCAGAACAGCCATTCACTATTTGTACACAGCTTTTATAGCTAAAATTATCCATTCAGTTAAAACATGAACAAAAAAGCATCAATGATTACTCTGACTGCAAAACTATTTGACTCCGTCTTTATGAAATTGTTTAAGTTTTTATTCACAGTGTGTAGTTAAACAAAGAACAGAAAGGAATGAAGAAAGCGCCATAAGAAAAGGAGACTAGTAAGGACATTTTTAAATCGCATTTATGATACTTGTAGCCATATTCCAAAATGATCAGCATAGTAAGCCGAAGGTCTCGGTCATTCGGCATCACTGCTCTGATACTAACTCAGACCTATACCTTCCGGCATGGTGTCACTGAGGAATACTTCTTACATTTCCAGAGGTTATACTGACGATACAAATGTTAGGGATATCTGCTACACCAGGAGCAGGTATCCAAACTCACAATCATCCAATGAAAATGTATGTATTTACTCTTTTTGGCCAGGTTAGTCCCACTAGGCTAGTGGTCCCTTTTCAGGGGAGATCCAAGGTAGTATTTACAGTACTGGGGGAAATTTGGCCATGCTATCAACAAACTTCCCCTTACTGTTTTTGATAGATGCAGTGGGATCTTTTTCTGCCACCTGAGCTACCACCAACTCAATCAGATGGAACCTAAGTTTAACATCTAATCCAAAGGATGACACACTCAGGAGTGCAGCACCCCACTTGTATGGCATTGCAGAGCCAGCAGTAACAACTACCACAGTCTTTTGCACCAAATGAGAACTTGCTATCTGCTGCACCACTGATACTGCATACATAAATAAATGTCATTATCTTCTACTAGAATAAGCCAATATTTGCTGAGCCTAAGGCATACTCACCAAGAATACCCACAGTCAGCCACCCCCAAATTGTTACCTGAATGTTAAATGTTACAATACACAAATGAGAGGTACAGCTCTGATCATATATGCATAAATGAAGCAATAATTAATTCAATAATTACTTAATAATCATAAATGCATAATTAAAGCAAATAAAAGCATCCTAATATCCAATTTTCTGGTATGGTATGGGAGCTATTCAGTTGGAGATAAAAACTTCCTGCAGAGAGTGGTGAGAGTTGCCAAGAGGATAACTGGCATTAGTCTGCCCACAATCCAGGATCTTTATACATCGAGGAGCCAAAAGAGAGCCACCAAAATACTAAAAGACTCATCTCATCCTGCAAACAGTTATATTTATAAGCCTGTTATCGGGTAAAAAGATACCGCAATATTCAATGCAGAACAGCTAGATTCAAAGACAGTTTTTATACGAAGGTGATCAAACTTCTTAACTCCAACATTAGTTCTGATCATTGACAGGTCAGAATGTTGGGTCCTCCTATTCACTATGAGATATTATTTTATCTATTATGTATTAAGCCCAGCCAACCATTACAGTTTATACTACTAACCCAGGTGCAATATTTTATCTTCAGCTGCTACTGCTATGTGCTTGTTGACCCATAACTTGGTACATGGTTCATGTGCAATACTATCACCTAAACTTTCATGCTAGATGTGTGTTTTTAGTATATTAACAGTGTGTGTTTCTAGGAATATGTATAGCTATATACTTAATGTGTAGAGTTGATTCATAAGATGGTGGTAGTATTATTATATGTTGTTTTGAATTATGTCTTTCTATGTATGTGGTTTCTTTTTTGTCTGTCCCATGATGAGCTGATTGGATGGAATCTCATTTAATCTACACTTGTATAGCTCTAAATGACAAAGTTACTTTTGACTTTGACTTCACTTGATAATTAACTCCATGTTGAGGAGTACTACATGAGCACCATACGAATGTTCTAAAAAAGATGTGTTTTAAGTTGTACCATTCACACATGTACACTTCCATGCATTTATGCAGTACTTCTTATACCTGGCACAACTTTGCACAGAACTCAGTATTTCACCTTTTTCAGAACTGCTAGTGCAGCCATTGGAGCCAACACCTATGCAAAGCCAGTTTTGACTTTTAAGTAAAGCTGTAACTATACTGGTGAGGCCCATTGCCTTGAATGCCCCATCCCATTACTTACAAGTTTTATACTGGCATTAAGTGTTAACATGAAAATTCTAAGTCTGGTAGTGTACATTTTTTTAATCAAGTGTAAGGCTCCATGATTCCTTATTATCCTTTGCAACTTCAGGAATCCCAGCATCCGTTTTTTTTTGTTTTTTTTCAGAATCTGGTGTTGTGTAAGTAGTACCAAAGGAAAAAGCTTTTGGAATCCCAAAGTTATCTTCTAATGCTCATACTTAATTCTGAGATTTAGTATAGTTTCCTAATTTGTTCAGATCCCAAAGGAAATTATTTTGCCTAGCCAGACTAATCACCAACTGTATTTCTCCCAGATCTAAGGAAATTATCATTCATCTCTACTCCTCCCTCATCAGGCCCATAACAGAGTACAAAGGCTCCTTCTGTATGTATTTCTGTATACGTATTACTCAGCTTGAGAGACCACACTATTTCCTCACTAAGATAATCATGGGCATGTCTTCTCTGAAGTCAGTAGCATAGCTAAGGTGGGGTGGGAAGGGCAACTGTGCCGGGTGTAAGGTACTGGGGGTCACATTCAGATGATCCAAGCCAGTATTGCATTTGCGGTCAAACTTGAGTTCTCTAGCATTCCATGTGTGGTCATTGTAAAAGTAAAAAATATTTTTTTAATAAAACCTAAGCTTTGTAATGCTCCATGCAAGCAGAGTATAAACTTTAGCAACTGTTTGGTACATTAATGGCAAGCAGTTTGCTACAGTTTACAAAGAAGAATTTTTCAAAATTAAAACATGAGTGCTGTAGAGCTCCATGCAGGCAGGGCATGATCTGTAGGAACTGTTTGCTACATTTATAGCAAGCAATTTGCTATAATTTAAAATAAAAAAATTATTATTTTTTTTAATAATATATGTTGAAGAAGGGTTAGGGGAAGGGCACAGAAACAGGACCTGCATTCCTGGGGCAGGAAGATGTGTGCGTCATGCATCTGGTCACCTTGTTGGTGCGCCAGAAGAAGGAATGTCCACTTTGTTTGTTTTTGCTCTTCAATGGAACAGCTGGGGGGGTTGGGGAGTAGACCTAACTGGAGCTGAGGGGGTACGGCAGTGGTACACAGTACTGGCCCAGGGCACTGGTTGAACCAACTACATTTCTGTCTGAGCTACCCAGACTGCCTTAACGTGCTTTTTTCTCTTTTCTATTTTCTAGAGACTTTTGAGAGATATCCAGCCTACAGAGTGCCAAAGGATCCAGTCCTATGTGACCTACACACCTGCAAAACTAATAACACACTAAACACCCAATCAAGAGGTCTTAACTTCCACTGAAACATAAATAGGGCATGCTGGAGATGTACATTATATATATATATATATATATATATTTGTGTATATATATATATATATATATATATATATATATATATATTTGTGTGTATATATATATATATATATATATATATATATATATATATATATATATATATACATACATATATATCCAACAGAATCCCTCTGTTATGCCCACCACTGCTACCAATATATGACGGGCACCAATGTGTGTCATTCCCACTCTGGGCCAGTAATCAAGAAGCCTGAATCTTCACCACTGACACTGGAGGGGACATGCACTTGGAATACAAATGGACACACAGTATTTCCAGATGCAGACCTCTCTGCATCAAGTACAATTTCCCTTAAGAGCACACAGGGAACACACCCAGCCCAGGATCTGGTTGTCTCTATATCTGTCTCCCTCCACATCCCCAATAAGACTCCCTACTGGTACAGCTGTAGGGTTAGGTCCTCAGCTGAGAGTCCAAGTCAAGTCCTCCAGCACCCTTGCTGTAAACCCAGTGCTTTGTGTTCCTGCCACAAGTAGCTGACAGACACACACTAAGATTTAATCTTCACACACACACCTGGGAAAGGCTGGCACAGGTTTACTAGCTGTAACCCCTTCTCCTCAGACTATAACATATATTCACTGCCACCAGACACTCTACAATCAGCTACTCTAAGCCCCTTAACAAAGGGTGTTCATTTATACTGTATAATATTAATACAAATGGTAGTGGTTCACCAAGATGGCTAGGCCTTCTGGAGTGGCCCACACAGTGTCACCAAATAAATCTAAGTACTCTTAAAAGTTAGATACTCTCTACAAGAACCAGCCACAATAGAAGTTTTAGACATATTTAATAATAAATAATACAATAACATGAAAATACTGAATATGTATTCACAGTAAACCACAGAGATCAAATCACAGGAAATACTGAAAAGATAACTGAAGGACAGACTCAGACAAAGAAAAACAATATCTAAACTAAGCTTCACTATATTCCCGACTGAATCTACAAGAATTTTACTCTTCCCTAGCAACTCACTTGGGCAAGGCAAGATGAAATACGTGAGCAGTCTTTCTAGTCAGGCTCCCAAACAGAATACTCTATCTTCTGAGATTACTCCCTGTAAAATATAATATCCAAGATGACTTGCAGAATGACCTCATCTGGTCACCTGACTCTGGGTTCCCACAATATCTCCTTTTGAAATTTGAGACAGGACTTTAGCAGACTGCTACAATACACATTTAGAGCTTTTATGGCAATGCCTGGAGCCAGACACATTTACAAAACGTCCACCTCTTCTTTACAAAAGCTAACAGATGATGGCTGCTCCAAGACCTAACTGCTCTCAGCCTACTCAGCACTGTGTGGAGCCATTTAATGATTTAACAGCTCATTTACATTTCCCTTATTCTCCTTAAAATAAATCAGCTGGTTAACCATTGCTGTGCCAGTGTCCTCTATTGAAACATATACATTTAATTCAGTTACCATAATACATGCACATTTCTCTTCATTGCAGCAGGGTGCACTGTTGATACATTTTAACACAATTAACACAAGCAGAGTTCACAAATACATTTCCAGCACAAGCATTTGTAAAGATCAGGTTGATACACTAATGACATACAATTATGTATAAAATTCCAGTTATGTGTGCTGGCACAAGTCTTACATCCACTGCCCAACTTCTCTCTGACATAGCTGGCAGTACCTCTTATTGTCACACTGCCTTTTATGGAATAGTCCTTTAACAACTTTTGTTGTTTAAGCCCTGTATTGTTTAGCAAAGTAGCTCCCTGTCCTTTTTTAAGGGTAACATGGTCAAGAGGATGAGCTATTGTAAATACAGTCTGGGTCTTGTCCCTCAAGCCCTCATTGAAAAGTGTCAAAACCTTGGTATAAATTAGTCATTTCAACTGGTACTTACACTTTTGGATATTGTGGGTAGGCTGCTAATAGTTCTCTGGATAAACAGCACAGTATAACCTATGAACCAAAATGCCATGGTGAATGCTGCTATACTATCATTACTTTTTTCAGCCAAGGGGCCTTCTTCCAACAAAGGATTCTGTGGCCCCATTACATGACATCACAGTGCCTTTTTACTTCTTATTGTTCTCTGGCCATTGACTTAGACTGCCAGTGTCCTAAATTATTGCTTTCTTTGAATGTTTTGGAGGACATCATGTGAAATAACTATCTTTGATTTTTGTTAGTTACAAATACTTAAACAGATACTCCTGGTCATTTTTTGTTTGCGTGTTTGTTTCTTGTTGTTGCCTCCAGTAATACATGCAACTGCAGACACCATTAGGAAGAAAAAAACTGGGCAGACTCTGGTAGTTCACTGTAGAAATCACAGGGTTACAATATAGATGCCAAGTTTTCACTTATCCATCTGTTGTCTATTCGTCTCTGAATGACATTGCAGTGACAGAACCAGTGGGCATAGGTCATACATTGTAAAAGATGCTGTGACAAATTCTAAAAGGATATACTATAGGATTGCAAGGAGAGCTGACATGGTAAGCACAGGCAGACTTTATAATCAGGTACAGATAGGAAATGAGAAGTACTATGTCACTCTCAAATGATCAAAATGGAAGGTAAAACACTCTCAATGCAAAAAAAAAATTGCACATAGTTGCTCTTTAGTAATTGGTGGATACACAAATGAGGGAGAAGAGATTTTGTTTTAGTTTCAGTAGCCAAGCACTCTGATTAGACCAACACAATTAATTATGTACCTTCACAGTTTTACAGCTGGGGAAGTAGTTTAAAAGTAAGCTGTTGTATGAGTCCTGAAAATTCAAATGCTACAGTATGCCAAGTATAGCAGCCTAGCATTTAAATGTGAGAAACTGTTACACATCCCTCCACACATGGATAGAAATTCAGATGGCAGGTAACAGGCAATTTGTCTGAATAAGAATATACCTTGGGTTGAGCTTAAATCTCCTATAGACTATTCCACAGATGTTTGTATGACTCTGGTCATCAGAGTCCTTTTACAGGGACAGACAATGGAATGAAAATCACAGACTTCACAACCTGCATTCTGCTGTTAAGGAGACCCAGGTGTCATTCAAGTCAGGACCACGTGTATGTAGTATTGGTCTGTAAGTGACCATGTAACTCAGAACCTGAGTTGAGTAGTAACCAACAGAATAGAAGTCCGAGGAGCCATGCAGAACAAAAATGACCATGCAGTTTGAGAGATTAACTGAGGGAAGCAGAGATTCCAAAACAAAAAAGCTCTGAAGTAATCTGGCTTAAGTACTAATTGCAGTTTAGACCTTGAGAAAACATAAGCCAGGGTGCCAAATTTTTATTTACTTATTTATTTTACAATCTCATTATTGTAGTACTTTTAGTCCGTAGTTGACCACAGTTAATTCAAGCCATACAGCTTCACAGTTCTGGATGGGTGAGCATTTTAGAATCAAAAGGTTATTTGTATTGCAAAAAACATGTATTTTTTTCACTTTTCAGGTGTAGTAGGCTTGCGCTCTCAAAGGGAATCACTGCATCCATCTTCCATTTGGTCCAGGAAGTCAGGAAGTTGAAGGACAGCAACTAATTAAAACTAACCCATGAAAAATATCCCTCACAGGAGGTATTGCTTGTGTGCCTTTTAAACATATCTCTTAACATCTGGACAAAGACAAAAATAATGGGAGATTTTAAATCTTGCTTATATAAACTTAGAAAGTTTCTAGAATAACAGGTTTTGGATTATCATGCATTTTCTGAAGGATGTGAAGTATGAAACTCATATGTCTGTCCTTATTCAGTCTTTCAATCCTCAATGATTTTCCAGAAAACCAGACATTTTATGTGGAACAGACCAAAAATATGAGACAAAAATCTAGATATTCTGCAAAATTCTGGACAGTTGTGAGGTATGCTTTGATGGAAATTTATCTTCCTGTGTTTACCAAAGATACAATTATGCACTTTTTGGCATTTAGTTCCAGGCCATGGTTTTGACACCAGCTATTTGTTTGTGACAAGCCTTCTTGAAGGATCTTGTTGTCTTCTGGAGAATTTATATCATCAAGTTTACAGTCATCAGCAAACTTTGTCAGCCATAAGCCCTCAACATTTACCTTGATCTCTGAAAAGTAGATGCCAAAAAGGATTAGCCCAAGGACCAATCCCTGGGTTACACTGCTAATGACAGGTCTCTTGGTAGAGCTAGATCCACCCACCCTACTTTCTTGGGTTCTATTGTGAGCTAGTTTGCTCTTGAGTGAGTTATGTAGGAGTTCACCTTTAGCTGGATGAGTTTATTAATTATGCCTGAAAAGGGGATGGTGTTGAATGCCTTTGTAAGGTTTACATAAGTAGTGTGAACAGTTTTCCCCTCATCCATTGCTTTGGTGACCTTCTCAAAGAAGTCAGCCAGGTTGAGTAGGCAGGGTTTGCCTTTGACAAAACTGAACTGGCTTGGTTTTGCAGGGTGCCTATGTCTTTGCTTATTAATTCCAAGATGATCCTTTCCATAGCTTTACAGATGAGGCTGATCGGGATTATACATCTATAGTTTCCTGGGTCAATTGACTTTTCTCCTTTGTGCAGGGAGATGACTGTTGCAGTCTTCCATTCATCCAGCACAAACCCAGTTTAAAGGCTAAGAAAAGCCTCTGTTGGTGTTGGGGTTTTCTGACTAATAGCCATACTGGTATATTATCTAATCTCATAAAAGCATTGTTCTTGGCTTTGGCTAGTGCATTTAAGACTTGCTTCATGGAGATTTGAGGTGGAAGGTATGGATGTTGATAAGAGGTCTGGGCAAGAGGGTAGGAGAAGAGGTGAAGTTAGAGCTAACTTTTTCCATTAGTAGACTGAATATGTCTTCAGGGCGGCCACAGTGGTGCAGCAGTTAGCATTGTCGCCTCATAGCAAGAAGTTCTCTGGTTCGATCCTCGGCTGGGGTGCCTTCTGTGCGGAGTCTGCATGTCCTCCCTGTGGTCGTGTGGGTTTCCTCTGGGTGCTCCGGTTTCCTCCTACATCCCAAAGACATGCTGTAGGTGGATTGGACACTCTAAATTGGCCCTAAGAATGAGTGTGCGTGTGTGTGCCATCCGTGGAAGGTTGGGTGCCAGGCTGGCAACTCGACACCATAAAAACTGCACTGCCAATCATGAGCAGACAAGTGAACCACTGTGGTGACCCCTAACCGGGAAAAGCCGAAAGAAGAAGAAGACTGGATATGTCTTCAGGCTTCGAATATGTGATTTTGTTAAGTATTAGCTCAGTGCAACTGTGAACATTGTTTCTGGGTTTCTGACATAGTTTAAAATGGCTTTGTAATTGCATTTTGCCAGGGTTCCTATTTTACCTCATATCATGCTTTGATTGATTTAATCAGACTCTGGAGCTCTCTGTTAGACTTACCATGAGTGTTTTTGGAATTTTCAGAATTAAGACTTGTTTTTACATGCAGTAAGCTTTTTCTTTTTTGCAGAGCTGGATTATAGACTCATTGGTAAGTATTAGGGTAGCCGCCTTGCAGGCCATTTTAAGACTAGCTAATTTCTCTTTTTGTGCTCAAATTAACATAATTTGGTTATAGACTGGCCTTACCCATCCCATGGTCAATAATTATATATTATTCAATGAGAATAACTGGGATCATACATAGATATTTTGAGGGGGCCTATCCATGGGATAACGCATTTAGGAGCTGCCTCTCTCTATTAGTAATACAGGGAGCAGTCATGGGGTACATTTTCTATTTCCCATCCATAGATCCAAGTTGCTGTTGAATATGGACAGGGATAAACTTTGTTTTATGTGGATAGGGAGTCTGTTCCACAGCAGGGGTATCTTCTGCAATATATACCTGCTCCTTCAAACCATTCTGTTTAAATTACAGAAATGGTTTAGATCCCTAGACCTAGTATTTCTGATGCCATTTGACTTGCTGATTTGTAGTAAATCCATCAATATTGGATTGAAAGATGTCTTGTATGCCAGACACAGGTTACCTCTTAGCAGTCCATAGGATACTGCGTATAGTGACAGGGCTATGTAGGACATGTTGTTTAAGCCCTGTATTGTTTAGTAAGGTATCTCTGTGGGCATTCCATTTGTTGCATGTGCTTGGACAGATGCGTGCCAAAGGGAACATTATATTCAATTACTTTTCTAATAAGGGCTGAGTAAATAGGGACAATGACATCCTCATTTCTAAATACAATCCCTTTCTTTACAAACTTTGCAATATAGAACTACTTTCTTACAACAATGGACAAATGTTGATAAAAAGTTAGGTCACTGTCCGTATAAGTTCCCAAATCTTGAACAACTGGAAGTTTATATTAGGGTTCCACCATAGGGTTTTATTTTTATACTAGGCATTGTATTAAATTCAGAGGGAGAAAGATGCTTCTATTCAGTTATTTACATGTTCATGGAATTCTTCATTTGTACCAGGGTCCTTCAGAGTGGAAGGGAAAGTTGAATTTTGCCAGGTCATCACTCAGCTTTAACAGATTTCATTGTCATATCCTGACATGCAGTTTAATGATGCTGGCAGGTTCAGAAAACACTATCTCACATTAGAACTGCAGTCATGGACTTGACCTTCTCCAACAACAGTTATTTCTGAGTTTAAAAAAAATGAAGTCTGAGGGTACTAGAACCAGAGGCACAGCTTCTATAAGATGGTAAATGGTACTTTCCTGGTGTTTGGGGATATCTAATGTTCCATCCTGTGGGTATCATCAGGTCTGAAATTAGCAAATACTTTTCAATAGGCTGTTTGCCTGAGTGCCTGCCAACCACTGAGCTTCCTGCTATCAGACTCGCACTCATTATTTCCCCGTACCATAGAGACATGAGTCAGCCGAAGGGGCTCTCATCTACTCAGCCACATGGGGGTTTATACTCCCACTAACATCCCAGTAATGAGGATGCTTGCCTAGCGGCCCTAGCCTTGCCCTTGGTGACTCATGTGAGCAGTTGCATCAATGTGGGACATCCTATGCAATGCCTATAACTATACATGTTTCCACAAACATGTTAATAACCACATTTCTTGGCCTAGCTAGCCTTATACAACTCAAGGAACAAAAGCTGTGTGTAAAAGGAGTAACCTTTAAAGTGTGTCAATACAATCAATACTTATACTGAGACCGGTGTATACTGTCACATCTGGTTTCTCTAGATTATTATGTCAGCAGTGGCACACATTCAGCTGGGGTCACATGTACATGGCATCATCTTGTATTTCCACGCAGCAAGCAATGCAGCTTAATGAACTGATTCTTCTAGGCAATCTTTAGGGAAATTAAAGAGAGCATTAGTTCAAAAGGAAAAAGCACATCGAACCAAAGCTTGTTAATGTCAGCTGAATCATATACTCATGGCTATTCTACATGCAAACTGGGGCTGATGGAAATAAAACTGAGGTTTCTGCATTTACAGCTTAATGCCCTTGACCACTATTGCCAAGCAGTTTCTGTTTATGAAAATGGGTTAAGGCAGGATTTTGCTGAAGATATTTTGGTATATTTAAAAAAAAAGAAAGAAAGAAAATAATACCAGCAATCACTTATCAGATTTTTGATGAGATCTCAAAGAAAAATAAGATGATTGTATTGTAAATGGCATATTAGAGTTCAGTAGGCTTACACTAAATAAGTAAGTCAAAACAGTGGGTAGTAACAATAATCCACAAAGAAAAAAAAAACATCTGTATTTATGTGCAGCTGCATGCTGGGTGAGGGTTTCACATTTTGTGGTAATGCGGTCTGAATTTCTATATATATATAAAGAATAGAACAAGTTAGCAAGCAATATGTGTTGCTCATTTGGGTAGGAATAGTCAGAGAAGCCAAAATGAACTGTGTGGAGTTTTGCTGGTATATTTTTGTTGTTTTTATTAGGGTGTGATACAGCCATGACGTCTCAGGAAATTGTGACTTTTGAAATCAGAAGAGATTTCTTACACTGTCCCCCACCCCCATTGCAGACCTGATACTATTCAAGGAAACCACATGATTTAGTATTACAGATAGGGGCTTTCATCGCATGTGTGACTTTCTGAAAGAGAAGCAGCTTCAATTAAACTAGAGGATGGGGGCTAACCACCATCAAAGAGAGATATTAAAATATTGTTCAAACACCATTCATGATATCTGTCATTTTGACAAGTCAGATGGTGAAAAGACAGACACTGCTAGCAGTAGATGAACCTACAGCAAGATATTGTAAATGTGCAACTGAACAGTTTATACAAACAGAGAGTGAATAAAACATAGGATGGAGAAATGTTGTTATATTCTATAACATACCATACAACCTTTCTGCAAAAAATGTGGACAAAGGCAAAAATAATGGGGGGACAAAGGCCCCCAAAATTGACAGATTTTAAATATTGCACTTAAACATTTGAAAGGTTGATAGAATAACAAGCTTTCTGCTAGCATGCATCTTCTGAAGGATATGAAGTCCAAAACTTAAATGACTGTCACTACTTAATGACCTCTATTTTCAGTGATTTTCCAGAAAAGCACAAATTTTATGAGGAACTAACCATAAATATGAGACAAAAAACGTGGACATTCGGCGAAAATCTGTTCAGCTGAGAGGCATTTTAAATGGCCAACTTCTTTGTAATCCAAGAGTTCTTATTCTGCCATGTCACTTTTAATTGCCTTCTCAGATTTTTCTAGGTGGTTTAGCTAGCAGTCATTTATAATTCTGAGATAGGTGGGTTGTTGATTTTAAACGTATTAAATTTACAGCACTCATAGTTTACTTATTGAAGAGATAAACAGGCCTATGACCAACAGTCCCGGTTGTACTCCCTTGGTTTGCTGCAGTCTGTGGTCATCTATGACTTTTAGGCATATCTTTTCTGCAACAATGCCACTACAGTTTCTGTTAACTTAGTCCATAACTGTGGAATAGCCATCATGCACATTCCCAAGCAAGGGTAGTACTACAAGGGGCTACAGGCTGCATCACTGGAAAATGACACAAGAACATCTGGTTGAGGCTATCTGATTAAGTAGCACTTTGTTGAAATTCAAAACCAAGCATCTTCCATGAGGAACAAAGTCTGACACTTCATATGCAGAAGGAGATCTCACCAACAGTCCCGCCCTTAAATAACAAAATCTGAAATTTCCACATCTTGAAAATAAAGAATTTAGTGACCTTGAGCAAATGTCACTTCACTGAGCTGATCATGAAAGGGCCTACAGAAAACAGGCTTTGAAGAATCAGTTGGTTCTTACAAGAAGGTGGTACAGAATACACATGGTGGAGAATGTATGTATTTATTCATTTGTTAGATGTTGGTTTGGGTAAATGCTTGATCCAGGAAGCATTCCCAGCTACGACCTTAGCGTTTTGATAATGACATATGATTACCAAATTAAAACATAACTGAGGGGTACATATCTCTCAACTTTCCAAATTTTTACAGAATGTCCAGATTTTTTTTCCTTATGTTTTTGGTGTGTTCCTCATAATATTTTTGCTTTCTAGCAAATCATTAAGGATTGAAGTCACTAAATAATGATAGACATTTGGGTGTCATACTTCACATTTGCAGAAACTGCATACAAATGCAAAACCAGTTAGTCTATCAGCTTTCTAAGTTGATATGAGAAATATTTAATATCTGTGATTTTTTTGCCTTTCTCTCCCATTATTCTTGCCTTTGTCCAGATTTCTTCTTCTATGAGGTTGAGAGGTACGGCGGGCTACCAAAAAGGAAGAAGGGTCATGAGGGTGACAGCGGTGCTGGTAAGAAAGTTAGGAGTTTTAGTATTCATGTAGTAGGCTAGTGATTATTAGGCTGATGTATACCTGCAGTTTGTAAGAGTAATACAGAGGAACTCAACATACAGTTCATAAAATCGTAGACCATATAGAGATAACATCAAAACAACTTAGCAGGTTGGCATGAAGATCTGAGTATCTGTTCGATACAGTAAGTTTGTTTTTTTTTTTTTTTGCATAAAGCAATTAGCTTAACTACTGCCCTGGAAGTAGTAGCATTTGTTTGACTCTTACAGATATTGCAGCAGCTGTAGACTAAATTATAAGTAGATACGACATAGGGTATATACAGACCCACGTTGCCAGGGTTACCCTGACAAAAGTCTTTTCTTCAATGAGAAGTCAGAAAGAAGTCTACCGAATGTAGGTTGATCTGTGTGCATAGTGTATTTGTTCTATGTTTTAGTTTGGATGCAAGTGTGGTGGAGTATCTGTTGTTCAGTAATTTGTAGGTAAGAGAGTTGAACATAATGGTGGCTGTAGCTCTTATAGATAGCCAGTTTGTCTTTGCTAGGGTAGGGCAATGGTGTTTTACATTATTAGATAGAAGAACAAATGTACATATTTTGTTTGTGGTAATTTCTGAGCTATAATAAGGAGTGCAGTGAGAGTTTCAGTATAAAGTAAATTCACTTAGGTTGTCCAACTTGCTTCATAAAAAAGTAGGTTAGTAAGGTGGTACAAAGGTGTCAGCACTGAGTGCAACTCGCTGCATGTCAGCTGGGCACAGTGAGTGAAGTCAAGCGGCGTATAAAGCTGGACACTGAGGTATCCTTGAATGTCATCTAGAGGAATGGCATTGACCTGCAGGTCATTTATGGAGATTCTGAACTTTTTATATCATTTTCTGTGAGTAATGTCGCAAGGGGAACATGTCAAGCAATAGATAACTGAGCAACTGCCAATCAATGTGAAATGTTTGGGTAAAAACAACATTCTCTGACAGTGGAGGTGTTTTTTTTTTCATCACTGTTGTGTGACTTTGTTGTAAGTATATATAAGTGTGAGAGGTATGGGAGGTTCTTCCCATAATTTTCCTCAAAGGTTCTCTGAAAGTTGTTTCTGCCATTTTTTTTTTTACTTGATCAAACAGTTTTTAATTCATCAGCATGCAACCACCTCATCCAGGAACAAATTAAAAGAACTGAAAGGTTCAAGATGCAGCTCTGTTTCCAGAAAATGTGGAGATATCGGCCATATGAAATTTGCTTCATTCAGGTAAACTTACTGGGAAGACTGGAGAATACACTACGGACACTTTAGTACCTATACATATGTTGAACTTATCTACTTTGGTACTGTTGTTATAGATATGATACATAGACTTACTGTAACTCTTCCTTGTTGGAAATGTAGTTAATCTTCTGGGTTTGTGGAATTGCAATTTATTTTCATTTTGTATTTGCAGTTAAGTAATCATGTTTGCTGAAGATATTTTTCCTTGAAAGAAACTGATCCTTCTAAGAAAGAACTTTCTGGAGTCTTTAACAAAATATGTAGTTATTTTGATTGGTGTCAAGCAAGAAATGTTTGTTGTACTCAAAGAGCCAAAGAAGAAAGAAAGGTTACTGTAAAGGACTTTAGAACCACCAAGAATCCTGTTAACTAAATAAATATTATCTAAGTTTTGTCTTCTATCCAGTGAGTACCTCATGTTAGCTTTACAACTTGCATATTTCATAAGAATGTACTTTTTACTATGCATTTTAATTTTACTTCCTAACATCACAGATGCAGACCAAATTTCAAAGACAAATACAACTTCCATCTCCATTTAGGGCATGGCAGGTAAACCAGAACTGAATTCTGGAGACACATGAAGACAAAGCTGAGCAGTAGTCCACTACTATTATATTTCTGGGAAGAGTAGAATGGTAACAAGGTAGGGACAAATTCACTGAGGCAAAAACCAGGATGAGAAGTAGGAGGCAGTTAGCGGGAAAGGGGAGGGGTGGGAGAGGTGATAGTGGAGGTAATGGTTTGCAGAATGGCCCTGGAAATTGTGAACAGGAACAGGCTATGCTGTTCACCAAAGGCTAAACTTGGCTGAAGATGACTGGCAGCTATACATCGGTGAATAGACAAGAGTGGAGGAGGTTGTTAGTTTCATGCAGATGTGATAAAATGCATGGGATAAGAAGGAAACAAACATGAAGTAAGAACAGTGAGAGGAAACAGAGATACAAGAACAGGAGCTAAGAAGATAAAGGAAATTAAAACATAACTGAGGGGTACCAAAATGAAAGAAGAGTCCTTTGAGAGAGAGCTTTGCTGCTAAGAAAGTTAGCAGAATGTATGATAAGGACAACATATGTATATGTTAAGGAAAGTAGAATCAGGAAGATAACCTAAGGAGTGCAGAGGCATAAAATAAAATCTGTGAGCAAAGTCAGAGTCATTGGAGACAAATAAAAAGGGGCAATATGAAAGTAAGAGTTTACTAGTGGATCAGATGATCAGTACAATTATGTAAACAAATTATTTTACATAGCAAAAAAAAAAAAAAGGTGGGAGAGCTTGGTTATGATGGAGACTGTGTCCACATTGTTCCCTGGACAGAACAGAATCAAGTTATATTAAAAGCAGACATGAAGGGACAAACCTGTGAAACAGTGCACATTGGGACAAATGATGTGGCAAGATGGGACTGCTGGAACACATAGTAATCAAGTCAGGAATCCTTCAGTGAAGGGTGGGGAGCTGCTGACTTCCTCCGACTTGCAAGCAATGTTGCATGTGTGTGTGTGTAAAAACTGTAAGGAATGAGACTGATGAAATCTATTGGGAGTAAAAGGATGAAAGTACTAACTGATATTCTAACGGATATTGGGAGTACAAGGATGAAAGTACTAACTGATATTCTAAAGGATATTGGGAGTACAAGGATGAAAGTACTAACTGATATTCTAAAGGATATTGGGAGTACAAGGATGAAAGTACTAACTGATATTCTAAAGGATATTGGGAGTACAAGGATGAAAGTACTAACTGATATTCTAAAGGATATTGGGAGTACAAGGATGAAAGTACTAACTGATATTCTAAAGGATATTGGGAGTACAAGGATGAAAGTACTAACTGATATTCTAAAGGATATTGGGAGTACAAGGATGAAAGTACTAACTGATATTCTAAAGGATATTGGGAGTACAAGGATGAAAGTACTAACTGATATTCTAAAGGATATTGGGAGTACAAGGATGAAAGTACTAACTGATATTCTAAAGGATATTGGGAGTACAAGGATGAAAGTACTAACTGATATTCTAAAGGATATTGGGAGTACAAGGATGAAAGTACTAACTGATATTCTAAAGGATATTGGGAGTACAAGGATGAAAGTACTAACTGATATTCTAAAGGATATTGGGAGTACAAGGATGAAAGTGGTTGCCGATAGTCTGATTATATTGGTGGGTTGTGTGAGGGTGTAGATGGGCTGGCCTTCCCAAAAAAAATATACATTAAGGCCTATGATGGAAGATGAGCAGTTCAGATTCAGAAGAGGATACAATACAACACAACTGAGGTGATGTTTACAGTGAGACAGATAGCTTCGAAGAAGAAGCTTATGAGGACATAGTCCAACTGGGCATTCCTAGACTTAGAGAAATCATATGACAAAGTGCCAAAAAAACTAATTTGGGCAGTCCTGTGATGGTTCAAAGTTCCATAAACATTGCTAGAATTAGTCCAGACTATGTACAAGAACCTAATGACACAAGTATGAACAGTAGTTGGACTCAAAGAAGGGTTCCCAGTGGGAGTGGGTTGGCATCAGGTTTAACGTCCAAGTTTGCTATTGTTCAAACTGGGGATGGACTACTTTAGCAAACATGTTGGAGGGGAATAGATCAACAAAGCTGCTGTATTCAGATGATATGGCATTACAAGCCATATCATCTGAATACAGATGATATGTCATTACAAGCTGACTTTGAACAAGGACTTCATCAAATGATAGGGAACAGAATGCAAAATTGATGGCAGATGAGATGAAACTGAATACAGACAAGAGAGTTGTCATGGAAGCAAATGGGGGAAGCTAGAAGAAGTTGAAAACAGAGACAGAAAGGAAAATAGTGGAACAGGTTAAGAACCTCAATTATCTCGAAGGTGGTGGTTGAAGACAAGGGAAGACTGAATGAGGATGTCAAAGCTAGAATTAGAGGGGCTGGTACCCAGACTCAGGTGTAGTCTGTGATACAAGAATGTCAAATAAGCTGAAAAGTAAGGTGTACAAGTCTGCAGATCAATAAGTACTGCTATATGGTACAGAAACATGGGCAGTAAAGGCAGAGTAGTTGAGGAAGTAAGAGGTGATGGAGATGAAGTGCCTGAGATGAGTGGTAGGATGCATATTGTGGGACAGATGAAGAAATAAAGGCATCAGAGTAGAAGCCAAAGTAGGTCCAATTGCAGAGAAAGTCAAAGAGTACAGGTGAAGTTGGTTAGGGAACATGTGCAAGAAAGTAGAAGATATGAATTAAGAGAGGAGATATTGGAAGTAAGCAAGAGAAAATGAGGGTATCCAGCAAACAGTTGGCTGTATTGCATGAGAGAAGACCTGGGACAGTCAGGAATGACTGTTAAAAAAGGTAGGAGAGAGGCATCGGATTGAGAGAGATGGCAACAGTTAACATGACACATTGAAACCATGTAGAAAATGGGAAAAAAGAGTTAATGATGAGGATCAATTTTTATTTTATTTTAATGAATTTTTGTATGGGATTGGTGGTTTTAACGTTTAACTTGGGTGGAGATCTGACTGGATTTGAGACATGGTGATGTGGCTGGCAGGATGACTGGGTGGGCTGTTTGGTTGCCTTTGAAATTGCCTTTAGCAGCTTTATTTTTGTAGTGATTGATTTTAATGCATTTTAGTGTAAGTTTTTTTAGGGTTGTTTTTGGTTTATTATTCAGTTACTTCTTGTTTTTTTATGATGAAGTTTTCATTTATTTCTCCAAAAGGTAAGAGCATATATTTGTACTGGGATGTTTTTTTCTTTTCTTTAATTTTTTTTTTTGCTTTACCTGGGATTTTAGGGTTTCAGTATAGGTTCATAGGTAGGTACTAGGCTATCTGCCCGAGGGCATTTATAAGCCTAGCCAGAGTGTGTGAGCTTTCGCCACCCCATTGATTAATTAACTGAGCCTCTGTCAAGAACAGCCAATGAAGTGATCCCAGGGGTGTATTTTCTGTTACCTATCCACTCGTCAAGGTTTCTCTTTGAAGAGTGTTAGTAAGGGGCTCTGCCTAATGTAGTTAGGAATTTTGTTCCAAAGCATGGGGAGTCTCTGTGACAGGAATCTATCCCTCCAGCATGTTCTATTTATTGTTGTGGCGAGGTTTAGCTCACTAGAGTGAGTGGCTTGCAGTGACTTGGATTTATTTAGGTGGAGCATGTCCATCAATTCTGAGGTGGACATGGCTTTGTAAGTCAGGCAGAGATCACCTCTGAGTAAGCGATATGCCACTGAGTACAGCTGGAGTTTTTCCAGTCAGGCTGCATAGGACATATGTTTGAGACCAGTAATCCTCTTGGTGAGGTAATTTTGTGGTCTTTCCAGCTGTTGGAAGTGTCTTGTGAGGTACATCCCAAACGGGGCATTGTACTCTATGATGGGTTCTATGATGGGGTCTGATGAGTGACGGGTAGAGGGGCACTATAACCTCTTTATTTCTAGATGCAAACCCTTTAGTAATTAGATGGGCTACATAGAAGGATTTCCTAACTACTTTGGCAATATGATTGTCAAAGGAGACATTACTATCTACCTGGGTCCCCAGATCTCTTATTACCTCTTCTGTATTAAGGGGGCTGCCACCTATGTGGTAATTCATGGGTGTTTTGTTTTTCCCAAACAGGATGACTATGCATTTTTTGGCATTTAGCTTGAGACCATGACTTTGACACCAGGTGTCCATCTCAGTAAGGCCCTTTTGGAGAATGTCCATGTCAGCCGGAGAGTCAATTATGGCTCCCAGTTTGCAGTCATCGGCGAACTTGGTTAGCCATAGTCCTCCTGTGTTTGCCTGTACTTCTAAGAAGTATATGCCAAACAGTAGGGGTCCCAGGACTGAGCCTTGTGGGACACCACTTGTGACTGGTTTAGAGTCGGACCTGGAGCCCACTATTCTTACCGTGTGAGTTCTGTCTGTAAGCCAGTTGGCAACCCATCTCATGATGTAGGGGTTTATGTTCAGGCTGGTGAGTTTTTCTATAATTCCCCAAGTGGGGAATGGTGTCAAAAGGCTTGGCAAGGTCAAAGTAGGCTGTGTGAACTACCTTCCCCTCATCTATGGCTTTGGTGACTGTCTCGAAGAAGTCAACCAGGTTTAGTAGGCATGATCAGCCCTTAACAAAGCCAAACAGGGTCGGGTCAAGTGTTTGGAGGTTCCCAATGTCTTTGTTAATGAGTTCCATGATGATGCGCTCCATAGCCTTGCAGACCAGGCTAGTCAAGCTTATGGGGCGATAGTTACCAGGGTCAGTTGTGGCCCCTCCTTTGTGGAGTGGAATAACCATTGCTGTGCACCATTCTATGGGCATGTAGCCTGTGGAGAGGCTGAGGTTGAACAGTGTGTTTAGGTGGGGGGGTTAGTTCGTTCTGTAGTTCATGCAAGACGCAGCCTGGCCCCATTGACACTGTGCTTTTGGCTTTTGAAAGGGCTGTTTTCACCTGTGCATCTGTGATTTCCAGGACACTACACTTTTCCGGTATTGTTGTGGGCCCTTTTGGGGGTGAGGGGGGGTGAAGTTTGCACTGAATCTATCTGCCAGGATTTTGGCAATATCAGTGGATTCAGTATATTTTGTGCTATTTTGCACTAGCTCAGAGCACATCTGTGAGTTGCCACTTAGATTCCTGACATAGCTAAAGAAGGCTTTGTGGTTATCTTTCGAATCCTAGGCTATTTTTCTTTCGAAGTTAGCCTTGGACGATTTTATGAGGGACCTTAGTTTCTTACTGATACTGATCAGGGATGTCTTTCTTTCTTGGGATTTGCTTTTTGTCTGAACTAGTTTCCTCCTTCTATTGTATAGCCTGTTTATGGCAGGGGTCCACCAGACTGGTTTCCTTCTCTTAGGGGAGTGAGTCTTGGTTTTGCTAGGGATGGCATGATCCATGCATCCTTGTAGGTGCTCATAGAGTGCATTTGTAAAGGTTCCTGCATCTTGGACACTGTTATCCTTTAGCATGGGGGCTGTGAAACTTACAACCTCTGTCTATATAAGGTGAAGTTTGCTATAGAAAAGTTTTTCACTGTGGTTTCCTTGGCTAGAGGTGGTGGTGTGGTGAGGACATCCAGAGTGATTAATTTATGGTCTGATCCAACCAGTGACGGGTTGACCTCTGGTGTGGAACATCTGTCGCCCATGTTGGTGATGATCAAGTCCAATATGTTTTCACCTCTGGTAGGGGAGTTTACCAGCTGATCCAGGGCATTTGAGATGATAAATTCCAGGAAGCACTGGACCTGGGAGTTTGTACTTGAGTAGTTTTCTCAGCTAATCATAGGACAATTGAAATCGCCCAATATCAGGGTGTTTGGTAGGACCTTCATGTTTTCCAGTGTCTCCAGAAAGGAGGAGTGGTGGTCCTGGGACATGGAGGGTGATCTGTAGCAGGCCACAATTTGCATTGCAGATTTGTCTGATGTTAGTTGCACATGGATGATCTCGGAGGTATCATGCTGTGCCACTAACCTGGAGGTGTAGGTATCCTTGATGAATATGGATACACCCCCTCCTTTTGTGTTTCGGTCCATGTTCTGTGGCCGAAATGTGTGGTATGAGTTGTAGCCCGGTAGTGCTGGGGTGCTCTGTAGAGCCTTGAACCAGGTTTCAGTTACTGCACAGATGTCGATGTTCTCCATACTGAGGAGTGCTTTGAGCATGTGCATTTTGAGATTTAAACTCCTGGTGTTGAGTAGCATAACCCTCATTTTTTTATTTGTGCTGTTTACGGAGGTGGGTTTGACTTTTGAGCCTTGCCTACAAATGGCACTATGGGGGCAGCAAGAGCCTTGGCCAGTATTCAAAAGCCTAGGGGTGACAGGTGCAAGCCTTCTCTTGTGAAGCAACGAGGCCTGTCGAGCATGTTGTCCCAGGCTGACAGACACTGGGTCCCCTTTGAATGACACCAGAAGCTTAGCCAATTGTTGAAACTGATCATTTTTTCTTTATACTGCGGTATCATTCTTGGTGAGGGCAGGATGCTACTCAGGGTCAGGGTCATAACCACCTGGGCTACATGATCAGAGAGCACTTCCACGTCTCTTTTCATGTAGTCCAGGGAGGTACGTCTCAGGTCATTCACACCAACATGAACAATGACAGTCATATTTGTACTTGTTCTGGAGTGACCTGAGTGCTTGTGTTATGTGGCGGATTCTGGCTTCCGACAGGCAGCTAAAAGTAACCTTCTCCTTGTCCAGCCTAGTGAGTGGGACATCAGTATGCCTGACTGTACAGTCACCTATTACTAGTGTGTTAGGTATGTTATTTTACCTTAAGGGCTGTGATTGTGCGGCGCACTGATTTTGTGTTTTGTGTGTTATCTGGCTTGTGATGGGAGGTGCAGGTTTTTTGGATATCTGCTTTGGAGGTCTGTGATGCTTTTGCAGGTTTTTATTTAGAGCCTCCGAGTATGATTTTGTGTATTTATGTGCATTTCTGCCAGTGCTGGTTTAGTATGTCTATGTGAGGCTGGAGGTGTGGTGCAAGTGTTAACCTTCTCCTCATGACTGCCTGTTCCAGTCTTGGGTGGAAAGAGCTTAGCATCCAGTTTAGCTATATAATTGCATCTCTCGCATATGTTAATGTTTTGTGGTAGAAGGAAAGGGTTGTCTGTGTACATGAGGCAGTTATAACATTGCCTCAGGATACCCAGGTTCACCAGCTGGACTGGAGAGTATACCTGAAATTGCCCTTTGGTCATGCCTGAATAGTAGGGTGAGCTGCTTAGTCGCTTGGTTGGTGAGGGGTGAATAATGAGCCTTGCCCTGCTGGGCAATCAAGTGTCAGGGTATATTAGTGCTTGCTATTAGGGCTGAGCAAGTGCTGGACTGTAGGATGCTTTTTAAGTGGTTAGGTTGAGAGTTAGACTACTTTCAGGGGAACAACTGAAGAGGAGACTTGGTGGAGCCGGGATAAATTTAGCCCTAGCTAACTGGCACTGCCCGGATGTGCAAAACTGTGCAAATGAGGCTTTTACAGCAGGGAAATGAAAGAGATAGAAATTAGCCCAAAATGGCCTATAAACTACTAACTTCTGGGCTGGAATCACTCCTCCAGGGACAGATGGCTGCTCAATGCTCCCTCTCTCACAGGTGAGCAGAGAAGCCTCCCTCTATCCAAGTAAGGTATGGGCAACTCAGAAAATTGTAACATAGCCCTGAATTCAACACTAGCCAGAAAACTGGACTATACTAGCTTAGAAAGGTGGGAAACAAGGAAATATTTTTTGAAAAGATAAGGCAAAAACATATATAAAAATACACTTAAAACAGCTTTTAACAACTACAAACAGTAAAAAATACACTTAAAACAACTTTAAATGGCTAAAAGCAATCAGAAAAGGCTTTTAAACAAATAACCCAATTAACCAGTAAAAAAATCTGAAAACTGAGCCCTGTTCCTGTGGTCTTCAATCAGACAAGTTCTAACTGCACACTCCTGCCACTGGGGTGCAGGGGAACCTTCCCCAAAAATGAAGGCCTGGATTAGTGCTCAAGTTATACAAACAAAGTTAGATTCAGCAGGCCTGGATCTAGTCTATGCTACAGCAAACAAGGCACACCAATTTCAGTAAGAAACAGTTCAAATATGCAGGCACTATAAGCCTTTAACCAGAAATTCCCCACTCAGAAGGGCAGAGTCCAGCCTCTCCTCCCACAAGAGTGCAGTCCACGAACCCTCTTAATGTAAAATAACTGGCCTGAAGCCCAAGTGTTTAAACCAGAACTAATACACTTTTAGAATAACAGACACTGAGCCTTCAATCAGCAGTATCCAACTTAGAAGGATGTAAGCTACCTGCCTGCCACAACAGTGCAGACTGCAAACCTTCTTAATGTAAAACAACTGGTCTGAAGCCCAAGTGCTTAAACCAAAAGGCTTAGAATTATAGCTACACTTTAATCAGGTTACTAACAAGCAGTAATAAATACAATTGAATACTTTTAAGAAGGCCTGGATTAGTGCTCAAGTTATGCAAACAAAGCTAGATTCAGCAGGCCTGGATCTAGTCTATGCTGCAGCAAACAAGGCGCACCAATTTCAGTAAGAAACAGTTCAAAGATATATTAACTTATTTAGTTATTTTTATATATTTACAGGTGTGTTGCTATAGTTTTAAGTATAAACAATACACAAGACCAGTACTCACAAGATGTAAAAATGTTCTTTAATTGAGCATTTTCATTCCTGAAAAAATGGAACTGCATGAAGTTCATGTTTGTGGGTACACTTGGCTTCAATTTTCTTTTTTAGCATTATAAGTTTAACTATGTGCAAATCAAAAGTATATATTATAATGTATCTGTTATTTGGGAGTGATATGTGTTACTATTTAGTGTTTTTGCATATTATTGTGGTTTACATGTTGCTGCAGTTTTTGACTGTGGGAGTTTTACACTGGTCTATGGATGTGTTTTTATTATGCATTGTGATATGTGTGTTTCTGTATGTTATATATGCTGTATTTGTGTGTATATCTGTATGCGTTCCATGTTTTGTGGTGGTTTTGACCATAAAACTCATTTTATGCGGCTGTGTGGTTTTCTTTATGGATGCTATATAAACTAATGTCTTTCGACTTTTCCTGGTTAGGGGTTGTCACAGCGGAACTCCAGTCCACTAATGATTTGCAGTGGATTTTTATGGTGCCGAGATGCCAACCCGACACCCAGCCTTTAACAAAGGTACACCCATTCACACATGGACCTACCTGCATGTCTTTAACGTCACTTGACTGCGGGGAGGACATGCAGACTCCACACAGAAGGCACTCCAGCCAAGAATCAAACCGGAGAACCTCTTGCTGTGAGGCCACAACACTAACCGCTGCACCTCTGAGGCCTCTCTTATAGCTGCTATATATGTTGGCTTTTAAGTTGACTTTGTGTTATTGTTTGGCTTTTCATGTTTTTTGAGTGGCTCAGTGTATATTTTAAAAGGTGGGGATATGTGTGTTGTGCTTTGTATTATGTTTTTCATTTTGTGCGAGTTTGTTGTGCTGGTGGCAAAAGTTTTGGAAAAATTAATTTTGCTCATGCTTGTGAAATGTGCTTTTTTGTTACATGAGGGCTACTTAGCATCTATTACAAACACCTTGATGTGTAAGGCCACTACCACCCACTGAAGTGTGGGGCCAAAGCAGGTGTCATGTATGAGTTTCAGAAAGGTTACACTATCTAATGCACAGAAGGCCTTCCATCTCGTCAATGCAGGGTCACCATGACCATTTAGCCAGCATTCCCCACCTGGAAGGTTAACCTCCATCCTAGACAGCATGCTACACAGTTGTTCCCAACCACACAGCCTTGAACTTGGCTACCACTTCCACCTGCTATCATCCAAATGCACTTCCATCTATGTTAGCATTGCTGTTCCCTGCCACTGTGCCACTCTTCACTTGTGCAAATGATGATGACAATGCCCTTCCCACCCCTCATACTTGTGTGGGTTATAATGTTTGATGCACACTGTGGCCATAAAATGCACTGCACTGTACTGCATAGACTGGGTACAGTATTGCATGCATCAGTTTTATTCTGCGTAGCCTCTGCCATGGCCTGTAGTTGTAAAACAGACACCACCCCTTTGCCAGTGCTACAATATATTGTGCCCACATTAGCCTTGCATGGGTTTCTGCTGCAGTCAGTTTTTCCAACTACTTTCATCCACTCTTCTTCTGCTGCTGGTGCTGTCTGGTGCTCTAATGGTGTAGCCATGCTGTAGTTGTATAAGCAGAACCATAGTGTACAGCATAGCACAGATGACAAATATCTTCCAGGCGTCTGGGGCAGATTCAGGTGCTTGGGTGTTGGGAAGAGTTTGCTCTTGTTAATTGAATTTATGTTTGGCATTAATTGCACATTCTCTTTCCATTTCTCTATATATGCATTTGTCTGGGGATTTATCATTTTTGGTGGTCCTGTTGGAGAATTATTTTTGAAGGACTACTTCATGTTTGATTTTGAGACTAGTGGTGAACTTGGAACTTTTATCTAGGGTTCATCCAAGATAAGGATGGCACTTCCTGCTTTTTTTTTCTGTCCAGGTATGATGTTAATACCTCTATGAGGGCTAACACTGTTGGAGGGGATGACAACAATAAAACAGATTTCTTTTGGAAAATTATTTTTTACAGTTGAAAACAAATGAAGTCAGCTGCCTGGCATTACAAATATCTTAAGGCATATCACATCAATCAGATGGTTCCCCAAGGATTGCACAACCATTTAGAACCTGGGGTTGGTTCAAATGACTTAGCCTTTAGAAAAAAAATGATGTAGTTTGCAAAATTCTGCTCCCTTTTTATTTGTAAAATGCCTGATCTAGTTTTAAGAAAGAATAATTGATAATTTGAATAGCTATACATGTACCTCTTTGTTAGCAGTACAATAATTTGCGCAGAACGATGAATTTAAAGTTAAGAACGTACAACAGAATGTATGAAAGAAGATGGCTAAGGAACATTTGACCAAAAAAAATTAAGAAGGACTTTATAGTGTAAAGAAACCAGAGCAGTAAATTTGCTTAAAATTCAACAGAGAATAGACAGAAAGGGGAAATGGAAGGGGGGCACTTACACCTATTTCATTTTACATTCAATAGACTCCCTGACCTCAGATCTTAATAACACTGAGGAATATACCTCTAATTCTAAAACTGATGGGAAACTAAACAATGACTTGCATAATTCTAAAAGACTTAATACTAGTGGTGTTGGTGTGTTGGTCGGTACTTCCCATTTACAAATCAAAGGAGGAGGAGCAGTTGGAGACACCGCAAATGTAGCTGATGTGCTCATGAAACTGATAAACGATCAACACTGAACTCTCAGACTGACCATAATCATACAATAATTAATTTGTCTAATGCTATGATTTGTTTTTACTAAACAAAGGCTTTTCTTTTGTTCCAAGCTTTGTCATCTCTGATGATCAGGCTGGGAATGAGTTGAAACAATTTGTAGTCTTTTAAACCTTAAATCATGGTTTAAAGATAGGGAGGCTGGTACTACTGAGCACAGTGATGCAGTGCCGTGTAAGTACCATCCCTCTGAGTTTTATCTACCTTATCACCCAAGAGTTACGAACTTTGAATATATGATTAGGAAGCCTTACATTTTGATCTGATTATATTTTTAAATCTAGGAAAAGGAATTCATCTAAGACAGAAACTAGTGTCTTAAATAATCTAAAAGAGCAGAATTAGATGTTTTTGTACACAGGCTGATTAGTGGGGAGGGGTAGTTATATATAGCAATGAGGTATATGATAACGATGAAAGGATACAGCTGGGGGACTGTAGGGTCTATTTAGCATTTTGACCGAAGATACATTTTTTTAGAACTTAGTTTCTAATTCATGTAACTTTAGTTTTTATAGAGCATGATTTTAGCCCAACATTTGAGGAATCGTAGCAGGAATAAATGATTCTGAAGTCATGTTTGGCATGTGGTCATTGCAATTTACATTCTACACTAGTACAAACTAGGATTGCCACTACTAAGGAAACTTTAGTGGTCTACTACAACAGTAGTAAAACTGAGGGAGTTATATCAGCTACTATGGACTTGTGATGCATTTCGATTATTTATTTATTCCTTTTGTTTATTGGGATGGTTAAGCTGGGTAGACAAGCTGCCACTTTTCAGCAGAGACCCAGGGAGAAAAATAAAAAAAAAAGTAAAAATAAAATGACAGTTAATACATTTTAAACAATAAGCATAAATACATTTTAGCTCAATATAAATTAGTCGCAGTTTGATAAATATTTTTTACATGTGATTTGGTAAATAGTACACAGTAGAATAAAAATGTCATACAGTATTATATTTGAGAACAAGAAAATGAAAACAGGTTATTTATGATTGACATATAATGACACTTGTTACAAAGCTTTATGGAAGAAACATTTTTACATATTTTGAGGCTTACAGTAAGTGTTGGAGGTTCTTTCAAGCACAAAGAGTAGCAGACCACAATACACACACACACACACACACACATCTATATATATATATATATATGTGTGTGTGTGTGTGTGTGTGTGTGTGTGTGTGTGTGTATATATATATGTATATATATATATATATATATATATATATATATATATATATATATATATATATATATATCTAGATTCACTTTATATCCTCGAAATACTGGAATGTCAAAATTCAGTATTTTGAAGCTATAAAGTCGAAACCTTAAAACAAGGAAAACTCAGAAGCGCGAAATTCGAAATCTCGCACACCGGAAATGTTGAATTTCGTGCTTCTACTCCACACACACACACACACACACACACACACACACACACACACACACACACACACACACACGCTTTCCTTCCCACACACAAACACAAGCTGTCTACTACATAACTGTAGGGGGACTAGCCCCCCTGCACCCCCCACAACCCCCTACTTAAATATTCTAAATCCGAGGTCACACTACATACAAACACACACACCACCACCACACAAGCTACATTCTCCTCGCACACACATCAAAGCAACAAAACACACACCACAGCCCCTACCCAAAACCTTAACACATGCACACTTACCTGAATCCATAGCCACAGCGAAACCTCAGAAGCACGAAGTTCAAAACCTCCGGTATTCGAGGTGTTAAATTTCACGCTTCTGAGGTTTTGCTCTTTTCAGGATTCCACTTTATTGGCTCAAAATACTGAATTTCGATATTTCAGTATTTCGAGCATCTAAAGTGAATCATATATAAAACAGGAGGAGTATAAGAGCTTTTAGTGAGCACAGAGGCCCAGGAAAGTGGTTTCATTAAAGGCAGCACTTAGGCTATCCCATTGTTTTCTGAATACCACCCATTGTAGTCTCATCTTGCAATGGGAATATTGACTGAGGGGAAGTGTGGAAAGTATGTTTTTTTAAAATGTGGCACTGTTTTGGCAGCTGCAATGTATACCCTTTTCCAAGATTATTTCTCAAGTTGTCTTCTGTAGATCACATTTTGGGTGGCTAATTCTTTCATTTTAAGGGTTCATATCTTTATTTTTTTCCTTTATTTTCATTTCCTTCCAGGTTTTTCATATGCTTTGGTAATGAGAGGACCATCTCTTTCCTGCATTGGGTGGGAGTTGCTTCATGTACATTCCAGTGGCCACTATGTGACTTTCAATGGAAATCATGACAGTATTTTTAAATACATTACTTTTTAAAAAATTTTGAGTATTAATTTTATGTGAAAATTATGTAAGATTTGAGTTATAGTTTTCTGATGGGGGTCTGCTGAGATACAGCGTCTATAAGCTTTACTGTGTAAGGTTGTTTTTTAATTATTTTTGCTATTTTAATGTTTGGTGTGACCTTTTATTGTTTTTATGGTTAGAAAAAGTGTATTAGGCAGGTGAAATGTTGTGCTTGTGTTTGCTGTAAGGGCTTGTATGGTTATTGTAAATGAACTCTTTTGGATGACATTGGCAAACTGTCATTTTAGTGATGATGTGGATAGAGTGATGTCATTTTAGTCATGATATTAAAAATATCTTGTACTTTAGATATAAATATCAAACCTTGCTACTCAAAAGTATACACAAACACACGTGTGTGTGCATGCGTGTGTGTGTGTGTGTGCATGCGTGTGTGTGTGTGTGTGTGTGTGTGTGTGTGTGTGTGTGTGTTTGTGTGTGTGAAGTTAAAATGTTAATAGTTCAGAATGCAGGCAGTTCAAAATGTAGACAGTAGTAGGTGGGTTAATGAAAGGGGTGAGAGTGCCTCTGTATGAGTGTTGGTAGATTAGGATTAGAGTAAGGATTAGGTAAGGAGATAACTTTCATTTTGTATTTGTTTTTTGCGGCATGTTTCTGTGACTGACCTTGTCTTTTGTAGTGGTAGTGATAAAGGAAGTGGTTTTCTAAGGTAAGTTTCAGGGTTAGGGTTAGCATACATTAGTAAAAGTGCGTGGGGGGAAGAGACAAACCATATATAATTTTTTGCCTAGCCTCAAGATTCCAGCTTGTCATTTCTCTATAATATGAATAACCAAGACCTAATTTCCACCCCTTTTCAATGAGGGTTTGAGGGGGCAGACCAGGGCTGAATTTGCAGGTAGTTACTGTTTCCTATACATTCCTCTAGTCTCAGGGTCAGGGAGCTACCTTGCTTTGCATCTAAGGGAAGTCCATTCCATAAAAGAGGGATTTTTTGACAGAGATATATATCTTTTTAGCAGGTCTTATTTATGTTACTGTGGAAACTTAGTTCATTTGAGCAGATGCTTAGGGTGCTTTTTGTTTTATGGATTGTAGGAGGTTCAATAGGACTGGGCCATTACAGGCTTAATAATCAAAGTACAGCTACCCCCTTCAAGAGTCTGAGGCATGCAATGAAGACAGAAGAAATGTTTTAAGGTGGTTTATTTATCACAATGAAGACACGGCCTTGATTCTTTTAGTAAGGAAATGCTATTGTCTTTTGAGTTGAGTCATATGTTAGACAAGTAACTACCAAAAGGGGCATTATATTCTGTTATGGGTCTGATGAGAAGGAGTAGAGAGGGATGATAACTTCCCCTGACCTAGAAGTTATAGCCACTGCTAATCAGTCTAGCTAAATGAAAGGATTTACTAACAGTGATGAAAGCGCCCAGGTCCCTGACAACTGTCAGTTTTCAAAGGGGTGACATCTATGTGGGAGGTGCATGGGTGCTTATGTTACTCCAAAGGAAACAATACTAGACTTCTTGGTAATCAGTTTAAGGCCATGTTCCAGACAGTGCTTGTTTGTATGTGCTAGATCCTCCTGGGGAATCAAGAGGTCAGCTGGAGAGTTTGTGATGGCTCCAAGCCTGCACTGGTCAGCCACAGGCCCTTGACATTGGCCTTAACATCAGAGAAGTAAATTGTAAAGAATAATGGCCAGGGACTAGTCCTTGAGTCACACCACTAGTAACCATCCTTTCTGATGAGATTGTGCTCCCCACGACTAATAGACCGGGGTGTGCCAGTAAGACAGTTCACTATCCAGTGGGTAACATAGGGGTTTACATTTACTTTGATTAGACTGTCCATAGTGGCAAAATGTGGGATGATATTGAAGGCTTGGCAAGGTTGAGGTAAGCAGTGTAATCCAATTTGCCTGCATCCAATGCATCAATGACTTGTTTAAAGAAGTCTACCAATCTTAGGAGGCAGGATCTACCTTTAATGAACACAAACTGGTTCACAGAGAGTTACAAGGCTTTCAGTCCAGCAGACTGTTGAGCAGCCTAGCCCAATTCCCAGTTGCCCGTAAGCATTGTCTGGTTAGGTGACTTGCACAAGGTCACACAGTGTCTGGCTAAGTGATGTCATCAAAGTCACATGGCAAGCAAATGAGAACTGAGAGAATCAAACCAGGTACCACAGGAATTACAGCTCACAACCTTAACACTCTGTGCTACCTGCCAGATCAAACACATGCCTAAAAGCTACACAGAAAAGTTAAAATCTCAAGAGGCTTCTCTGGTGAATCTCAGGATTGAACCAGGGACCTTTAGAACTTTAGTCTAAAGCACTTCCAACTGAGCTATTTCAGCTTGGTTTGGGTCAAGAGACAGCAGACTGACGATGTCCTTAAATAGGTTCTACAATACTATGCTCCACTACTTTATGGATAAGGCTGGTGAGGCTTATAGGGCTTTAGTTTCCAAGGGTCAGTGTTAGTTCCTCCCTTGTGGAGTAGGATGACTACAGCAGTTCTCTACACCTTTGGTGCTGACAAGCAGACAGCCTAGCACATTGTCTGGAGTCATGCAGCTAATGTTTTTGGCCTTGGACAGAATCCTGAAGACTTTCTCTGGAGTGATCTAAGAGAGGGCTGTGTGCATGTTAATAAGTGAGGAGAAGCTGAGGGAGATTGGGTATAAAGTCTTGAGCTAACTTTAGACATTAATACGCTGGCTATGTCTTCTGGAGATGGGAGCATGTTGTTGTGTGTTAATTCAGTGTATTGCTGGGTATTGCCTCTAAGATTATTGACAAAGTTGAAAAAGGCTTTGTGGTTGTTATTAACATTGGTGGCTGATTTGATTTTGCTTCTGATTTCTTTGTTAATCTTTTGAGCTTATTTTTAGAGGTTGGGGAACTAAGTTTGTTGTTATAGACACCATGTTTTTTCCTTGTAGTGTATTTGTTCATATTTGAGTCCCACCATAGGGGTATATTCCTGAACTTGGCATTGAATTTATGTCTGAATGGGACTGATGTCTAAATGCATGCTTTTAGATGGACATAAAAACTGTCTGCGAATGCAGCAATGTGTGAGACTGGGCCATTGAAGGAAGAAGTACTGGAATTTCATCAGGTCATCAGATAAGCTAATTATAACAGATTTGTCTTACAATAGTCTAAAGACAGAAGGGTTAGGTGGTAAAACACATGTTATTTTTATTGTAAATATTGCTGAATGATGGGTTGGATTTGTTCAATGGTGGGAGAACTGTAGATGTAGATCATAGTGAGATTATATCTAAGAGTACGGAATTCAATATTCTTAAAGCATCTTCATTAAATCACATTTTAAATAGTGATATCAGTACACATGATCCCCTAGTTGCAAAATTAACTGGTTGGTCTAAGGAGGTATCTTTTATGAAATTTGGGAATCATTGTGCATACTTATTTGTGCTTGTATAAGTTTCCCAGTTATTGGAAAAATAATAGAAATCCATCAGGATGATAGTGTCAGAGTCAATGGGGTGGGTTTCCACTTTATTCAGATATGCCTCAATGATTGCAAGTACCATGGTTGGGGCACTGTAGCTGGCTATGATGCTGTATGGATTTTATTCGTATTAAGTAGAAAATGGAGCTGATTGATGTCATTGTCCTGCCATATGAATCTAGTTATGATTTGTCTTGTTAGAAAGTCAGACACAGGCTTCCTATTGAGTCACCAAATATAATTCTGGTAAACATACAAAGCTGAAGAACATTAGCCATAACATCTTTTGCTTTTGGAGTTTTTTATCTTTTTCCACTGTTATGGGACCTCTCAATCGGTATATATACTTTGGGGGGAATCTCTCTACTTTGGGAGTACAGGCTGTCTTGCACCTTGCTAAAAAAAAAAAGTCCTTTGTAGGTTCAGCGACACTGTCTTTTTTTTTGCATTCACTGAAACTGCATTTAGTGACTTAATATGATCCCACAGACATACCCCTCAAACATGACATTTTCAGTGGTGGGTTTGAAAGGGTTGCAGTCATTCAGATTTAGTACTGTGGCAATACTAGCACTACAGTGAAAGCATGTTTCAGTAATTATGCAGATATTTGTATATTCAATATTCTTATTTAGGCTGCTAGCATTGATCTACCTTCGTATAGTCTTGATTTTGTCAGACTATGTCACTATTTGGAGGAGACTTACCTTCCTAAAAAAGGCATTATTGGGGAAGAAAACGTTTTGGCCAGTATACAAAAGACTTTAGGAGACAGGTACAGGGCACCATTAGGAAAGCAGGTAGGACTGTCAGTCATTCTTCCCATGATGTTTTATATATATATATAATATAATAAACATTAGAATGGTATCAATAAGTAAGCCAATAGTTAAAGTAAATTATCTTTTATTTGCATTGTGGCTTCATTCTTGATGATGGTAAACTACTGCTCAAAACTAGTCCCATACTAACCTCAGATGCATATTCTGAGATCTCTTGTCGCTTTTTATATATTCCAAGAAGATGTGTACCTTGGATGAAGGAATTTTATGGCTATAGTGACATAGTGGTGCCTGTCACCTGACAGACAGTTCATCATCACCCTATCCATGCTCATCCTGGTGAGTGATGCATCTGTGTGTCTCACTATGGAGTCACCTATGACTAAGATGTTACCAGGTATAATGGCACGGCTTTGTTGTCTTGAGGTTGTTAAAATGTCAGCTGGGTGATCCCCTTTTGCTCTTATACTGTTGGTTGTGGCTACAAATGCTGTTTGCTTGTAAGTGTGATGTCTTCCTGAATATCCTGTATACCCAAACCACAGCTCAAAGGCTTTTGAGTTTGGGTAAGGTCAGTG